>NC_137466.1:208229762-208394140 GCF_964235325.1 Thermobia domestica | reverse complement strand
TCCATGTTTCGTCACCCGTGACAATGCGCTAAAGAAAACCGTTCCCATCCGTGAAGAACCTTTCCAAAAGTTGCAGATTTCACCCCATTCGCTTCTTCTTGTGTTCGTTCGACACATTGAGTGGAATCTGCCGAGAACAAACTTTCTGGTACTGCAGAATATCGTGCACAATGTGACGAACGCTTAAGAACGCCATTCGATATTCTGCCATCAGATGTCGTAACGTGATCCTCCTCTGGTCCTGAATCAGGTCCTCCAAGCAATCTGTGTTCAAATCTGTTGATGCCGTGCTGGAGTGGCCACTGGACTCCTCGTCGATGACGTTTACCCGCAAACTTTCGACATGCTGACGAATCTCTCCGTCAACCTCTACCAGCTGCCGGTAAATTTCATATTTCGCCCTCAGAAATCGAATAACTGAGCGGTCTTCTTCGCGAGACTAGTTTCCCAAACTAGATGCAACTTATGTTTACATAGAACTAGCGCCATAGTTAGCGAGTGGCTGAATGCACAGTTGTCAACTCCATGTAAGGTAAGTGCAGGTAAATATGCCATGTTAATGGTCTAGTATTTTTTATGCCCTTAATTTTCATGAAACACAAAGAACAAGAATGTGCGTTGCAGACTACCCTTTTCCGCGTGTAGAAGAAAATGTGGCAGTGATGCCGCTCACTTCTATTTTGTACCCAAGGTAAAAGGAAAAAAGTGTCACAAAGTGGCATATTTACCAACACATGCAGGTAATTACGCCAAGTCTAGAATACTAGTAGAAACCTGTAATAAATATTGCAACTACTTACATCGTCTGTATTACACGTACTCAAATATTACTTCACAACATGTCTGAAGCAAAAAGAAAAGAAAAGAAAAGAAAAGAAAATCAATAACCGAAGTGCAAGATGAAGATAAAAAGATAAAATGTAAAAACTATAATCTCAAAGTTGAAATGAGGTTGCGAACTGGAAAGTTTCAATCCATAAGAAAATAAACGAACAGTGTCACTGTACTGTGACTTAAAAGAAACTACAGCGACATTACATGGAACATGCGGGACAAATGGAAATCTGTTTGTCTTCTGCAGTCAATCCTGCACAAGCCCTGGCGTATTTCGCTGCGCCATGCTTGGTATTGATTTAATAGCCACGGAATAAAAACATACTGAAATTACATTTACAAAACAAAGTGTTCCTAGACGGACACGAAATAAGGCGTACATTGCTGTAAATAATCGGCAATGTTCTAAGTTAGCATGGATTCTTATCTCTATTGAAATAATAACGTCCTTTCATGGAACTTTACCGAAGCTAACAACACTGCATTGCAGGTGGGTGTCAGCATTGTATTCAGTAGGATTAGTGAAATCGGACTTAACCAAGACAGTGGCACATATTGGAGACGCATTCTAGCAAATTTCGTCGGAAACGTCCTAGCACTGAACACTTGGCGTATTTAGCTGCACTGGCGTATATACCTGCAGTTACCTTATTGAAATTACTGTACACTCTTCATTCCTCTATAACAGACGAAACTCCAGAAATATCGTCCTCGTAAGCTTAGTTTTTGATTCATCCTCGTATTATATGTTTCATCTTAGCTTCCAGTAATATCAGTGGCGTATTCTGAAAATCTGAACGTGTTTATCGCAGCTTATATAGAATTCAATGTGTACCATGCACAGCATTTCTTGATAGCCTACACATTCTATCAGTATCTTAATATTTTATAACGATTGCCTAGATACTGTCTTCGTAATTATCACTTGTCTACTAATTTGTAAATTATCAATTAAGCATCTTACCTGAAACTATCAAGGCCGACTAAGAAAATGAGTTCCACAGGGATATATTATTATTTTAAAAATTTATTATTTTGAAAAAAGCAAACAGGAAACTAACTTAGAATGCAGTTTCATACATTGTAAAATTTTGAGCTTATCTTCTTTAGTTTCCTGTAGCGCCGCCTTCGTCTAGAACATATCAGAATTATCAGTATATTTTGAAGAGGCATGACGAAGCAGAAACACTTGAATTCGGCATTGAATTTTGAATACCGGTATAGTACAAAAAGGGAGCTCTACCACCCCAATGCATAATCACGAATTCTATTGTACTTTGATTCTCTTTACTCCTCTTCATGGTCTACTAGGCAGAGTGCGATCATCATGTCTCGGATCCAGTGGTAAATGCAGATATTTTTCCGGAGGAGAGAAATCCAACCAATAGATTGAAGGGAAAAGTAGCACTACGAAAATATTTGAAGGGTAAGGGGAAAAAACAAGGAATGTCCATGCGCGTGCTTTTTCGGGTGCTTTGTCCTATCTGTTGGTGACTCTTGGTACTATTTGACTATATATGCCATGCATACGTAGATGTAGAAATATCCATGTAAAAGGGGCAAAAAATTTGACTAACCCTATTCTTTTTACGCTGTTTTCAATATTAAAATGCCGTTTTCTCGAAAATGCAATTTTGTGACATTCCTTCTTTTTTCCCCTTACCCTTCATTTTGAATCTACAATGAGCACAATACGATATATGGACCCTTTGAGGGATTTCCTTTGGGTTACCCTCTGATATTATCACTGCCCGGATCGAACACACTGCAGTGGTCAAATTCAACTTTAAATTGCAGGTCTTACTGATAGCGGAAAATATAGAAATATTGCCAATTTAGGCATTATATTCTTTTCTTTTCTTATTTTTGGAAACAGATATTGGTGAAATATAGCTACTGAATAATATAAAATATTTTAAATATAATTTCGTTTGTGTTGACGGAAGCAATAGATTTTACTCGTCTGATTACATTTTCAAATCTTTCCTAGGTGACCACCAAAACTGGTTTCTCCTCCGAGGATTGAGCAGAAAGCTTGGAAGTCCTCGAAGACAGAGTCCGACTTGCCTGCTACTTGGAAAGCTTTGAGTTTCACGTCCCACGATTATGCCGGCTAGGCTAAAGGAGACGGTGATTGATTAGAGATGAAAGAAAATGGTAGAATGAAGAAAGTGGGAGGAAACGGGAGAACCCTGAGGAAACCCACGAGCACAGTGTTTGTCCACCGCAAAGTTCACTTGGCGAGGGCTGAGATCGAACCCGGGACCCCAAGTACCAGAGGTGAACACACTACCACTGAGCCACCGCGGCCCACCTGCTATTTGATTTTGTTGCATTTCGTCAATGCTCTTCCGTAATTCATAGCCACAGACAAGAATATGTATTTTGTTTGTTCTCGTAACGTTGATACGTATAGGATTGGTTACTCCAATACCACATTTCCATAACACCAATTCTTTGATGGTCATTCACTTGCCTAAATTATCCGTCTTCCTTAGCCTAAAGGACATAAATAGTAGGACGTTAAACTAAAAGATTTATTGTCTCTTTCTTCAACTTTATTGCTAGTTAAAACTTTTAGATCCAGTCAAGGGCGCCCATGTTGGGGCTTCCAAGGGGTTGCAAATATAAGCGACGTTTCAAATATAGTTTCAAATTTTGCTGTAACCAATGTAAAAATTCTATTGGGTTTTCGATATTCCTGAGTACAATTTCCTCTTTGGGGGGGCGAACGCCCCACCTTGCTCCCCTGATGGGCGCCCTTGGATCCAGTCCCTGAATTGACTCAGTGCTTTACCTTAATCATTCAACCTGATATAAATGATTTAATAACATTTGTGAAAATGAAAACGGAGTTAATTTCACACAGAGATCACTGTTGATTTCCTAATTTTTAGAATTAAAGGCAGTATTAGAATTGTTAGAATTAAATCATTTTCACAATGACTTTTTACAGTCATCATCATCATAGGTATTCTGCCCTTATTGGCAGGTCACTTGCTGCAACTGAGAAGCTTCCAAGCTTACGGTCTTCCGTTAACCCCTCCCTTTTACTATATTATACGTTTTTCATTGTTGAAATAAGTAATTTTAGTTGGATTCTAAGGTACACTATAGAGCAACTGAAATATTAAAATATAGGATGGTAGAAAATAAATTAAAGTTAACAATGTAAGTACAGGGTGTCCAACATACAATGCAACCTGGAGTTTGGGATAGTAGAACTCTTGAAACTGAAGCGATACACAAATAATGGTTATACCAAAATAAAGCCTTGTTCATGCATATATTTTTAAACTAGGAAGCAACGATTGAAGTACACTAGTAACCACACAGTGTTGCCAGATATAACTAAAGGTGTAAATCATTTTTTTTTTTTTTTTGCAAAACATGTAAATTGACTCATAACTCATACGTATGGATGTTCTGTCGTTAATTTTCAGTTTGTTTATTTGGAATAGCTTGGAAACTATAGAGAAGAGAAAAAAATGCCATTTCCACCAATAACTAATCGGATGAGGCCTCTGTAAGGGGCAAACAGGTAAATCATAGTTTTCATAAATTAACACTCTGAATTGGCAACTCTGTTGATGTTTCAGTGCATCAAAAGATGTGTTAAGGCTCTGTCTACATTATGCAATGTAGACGAAAAGAACGAAAAAGAAACTTTGAAACTATCATGATAAAACTTTTAATTATATACACCCGGCAACACTGCTATTTATTTCTATGGGGCTATTTAAAGCAAGAGGTATACAAGAACAATTCTCGAACTATGCAAGACCTGGAAACGAACATTCGCAGTGATATTGAGAACATTAATATTTCTACTCTTGGTAAAGTTACTGCCAACTTTACATGTGAAACATGTGAATCAGAGTTTAAATCAAAATAGGGTGCACTTCCAGCATCTGCTATGGAGCTAATAACTCATCTCGTGATAGTAGCAGTGTTGCCGGCTGCATGTAAGTAAAAGTTTTATCATGATAATTTCAAAGTTTCTTTCTCGTTCTTTTCAGGAATTGAATAATGTAGATAGATCCTTAACACACCTTTTGATGCACTGAAACATCAGCAGAGTTGCCAATGCAGAGTGTTAATTTATGAAAACTACGATTTCCCTACTTGCCCCTTACAGAGACCCCATCTGATTAGTTATTGATGGAAATGAAAAGTTCTTTTTTCTTCTCCATAGTTTCCAAATTACTCCAACTAAACAAACTGAAAGTTAACGACAGAACATCCATACGTATGAGTTATGAGTCAATTTACATGCTTTCCAAAAAAATTGATTTACACCTTTGGTTACATCTGGCAACATTGTGTGGTTCCTAATGGACTTCAATCCTTGCTTCTTATTTTAAAAATATGTGCATGGACAAGGCTTCATTTTGGTATAACCATTATTTGTGTATCGCTTCAGGTTCAAAAGTTCTACTATCCCAAACTCTGGGTTGCATTGTATGTTGGACACCCTGTACTTGTATAGTACTTTTGATTTATTTATTTATTTATTTCATAAGGACAACACAACAGGCTTAATGCCCAGTTATAGTGTCGTATGCAGAATTATTTAACATACATTATTATACATACATTATATACATACACAAATATACGTTATCTAATTATACAAAAGTTATTGCATGATAATTCTTTTGAACTTGTTCTCTGACATACTAAACACATCTATTACATGAAATCTTATTATTTCATTATATGAAGCACACATTCTCCACAGAGGTGACTTATGTAATATTTTTGTTCTTGCTTTTCTACAATAGAATGTCCCAGCGTTTGTTGTTCTAGTCTTACCTGTTGGGACACGTAATAATACTTCTGAAACTAGTTCTGGACAATCAATTTTACCATTTAATAAGTTATGTAAGAACAACAAATCAAAAACACATATTTTTTCTAATGTTTGAAAATTAAAATTCCTTACCAAGTCTTCATAGGGGACATACTTTGGGTAGAATCAGGTTTTCTTGTATGCAAGCATTTTTTATTTAAATTGTAGATTTTCTATTGCATCAGCTTATTTAATGACATTTGGTGTCCAAACAGTACAATAGTATTCTAATTTTGACCTCACATACGAAAAATATAACCTTATAAATGTTGATTGTTTGTAGAAATCCTGTCGTATTCTATAAATTAAACCTAGGTTTCTATATGCACTACTCGTTATTGCGTCAATGTGTTGAGTAAAGGTTAATTTGCTATCAAAAAGAACTCCCAGATCCTTGACAGTACTTGGGGTAGACAAGGAAGTGACACCTATTGTATATGTAAAGTTAATTTTATTTTCTTTCCTCCACAAAGATACAGATTTACATTTGGAAACATACAGGACTAATTTATTCTTATCATACCACATTTGAATACTCTCTAGACCTTGTTGAAGTTTCACACAGTCATCAATTGAACTTACTTCGGAGTATAATTTGAGATCGTCGGCAAAAATAAGAACTTGAGAAGTTTTAATACATAGAGGAATATCATTAATAACAAAAAGAAACAACAGAGGACCTAGATTAGATCCTTGAGGGACTCCTGATAGAGTATTAAATTTTTCAGTAACAAATCCTTTGTATGAAACATATTGTTTTCGGTTATGCAAGTATGATACAAGATACTCCATTGCTTGTTTCGAAAAGATGCTACTTTCAGTAGCAAGACCTCATGATCAGCGATGTCAAATGCCTTGCTAAAATCAGTATAAATGACATGTACTTGACCGCCTCTATCTAATTCTGTTACTAGAAAATTTGTTAAATTGATAAGTTTGTCGAAGTAGACCTATTACGTGAGAAGCCGTGTTGATAAGTTGAAAGAACAGGTTCTACGCGCATTGGCGCGTATAATAAAATTCGCGCATATAATATACTTTCAAGAATTTTTGCAAAGGGCGACAGATCAGCAATTGACCTGAAATTTTCTATTTCTCTCATGTTTCCAGATTTTGGTAATGGACAGACTAAACTTTCTTACCATTTATCTGGGAAAGTGTTTGCTCTAATAGAAATATTAAATATTGTGCGAAGTGGATATTTAAATATATCACTGCAACCTTTCACAACATAAGGGGGAATGTTATAAGGACCACAAGACTCTTTTGGTTTCAACGCTCGTATAGCATTTTCTATTTCTTCGAGTTTTGTTTAATCTAATTGAAAGATGTCTAAAATATTACATTCGGGTCGGTTAGCGAGAAAAGAGTCAACGTTGTAGTAAAATACAGTCCGTAAATTTTTACACCTACTGAACTCTGTAGGTTTACAATGAAATGGATATACTATGTTTGACAACTTTTAGTTAAATATTGTATAGTCAGTACCTCATCATTCATCGCAGTTATATTTCATTATCGTAAATTTAAGTAGATTTCAAATGGCCTACTATTGCTGGACATATTAGAAGAATTTTATTTTGTTTTTCGATGAGTACTCACGCTTCGATACTTTTAAGATAAAGCAGGAGGTCTCCTATTCTATTTTTTTTTTTTTTTTTTTTTTGTAATAGAATCAATAGAGCAGTACTTTCCATTCTGTGGTGATCTCCATTGAGGACCGTCAAGGATAAAATGATGTAAGGTAAACTCAAACTAAACATTGATATTTCGTTACTTTAATTTCAGATGTATTTAGAAATATAGACCAGTGTTTGCCTTATCTCTTTAAGATTTAATCGTGTAATTAAGTATATTATATTTTCTAGTAAAACTCACATTAATGATCTAATTAATTTTACCGCAAGAATTCCTTGCGTGCTTCAATGCGTGCTTGATCTTCGGAGTACCTATGTATTCGACGTCTATGATGCTGGTTCAGGACCAAAAGCCTTGTGTCCATAATCACAAATCAAGATGGGAATAACACGAAAATCAGTAATAGTTCAGATACACACAAACAAAGGTAATATTGAATGTCACACGTTATACGTTACACTTTCCTCACATTTTATTGAACTACAAGGTATTTTCCGAAAATAATAAGACTAGTAAGATTAAGACTAAAAAGAATATTATACCAAGGGCGCCCATGTTGTGGTTTCCAAGGGGGGGACAAGTATAAGCGACATTTCAAATATAGTCTCAAATTTTGCGGTACTATTCTAAAATATCTATTGGGTTTTCGATTTTCAGAAGCACAATTTCCTCTAAAGGAGGGGGGCAAGCGCCCCACCTTGCTCCCTTGATGGGTGCCCTTGTATTATACATTTTTTATTGATAATACTGTCGAGTGCACTTAATACTAGTTAAAATCAGGCCCTTCCGCAATGACAGAACGCTTCCAATGATCTGTCTATGCATGCTGGAACTCCATTTCTAAAATGCTGTTCAGGTTTGAATATGCTCTACGGTCGCAAAGCATGTCCTTCCTAGTCTCACTTTAGCCTTGGTAATAGGAGATGATCACAGGGTAAGATATCCGAACTTTATGGTGGGTGGAGAAGTATTGATATGCATTTCGTAGTCAGAAAACTTATGGGCGTAAGTTTTGCACACATTCTTCCCGTCTACAAGTCATCGGTTACAATCTCATGAAATGGTATCATCAGGATTTCCAACTTCTCTCATCGTACTAAACAGACTCTCAGGCGTCGGTCAGTATCCAACAATTCGCACACTCGATTGACATTTTCCTCCGTTGCATGAATCCGGATCGTTATCTTCTATGTCTTCACCCTGTATTTGAAGCCTTTGTTCCAGCTCAAATTTAAACATGTACTTATTGCCATAAACTTCCTCTAATATGTTTACCGTATTTTTTTAAACCTTGACACCAAATGCTGTTCCATAATACCTGTTATTGTTTCCGTGAAGCGCCTCTCGCATTCACTGGCTATCCGTTTGCTCTCACTGCTTTCTATTGGCTAACGCGCTGATGGTTGCCTCTTTCTTCCGTCACTATTGGTTTTCCCCTCAAGTTTCTCTTTTTGCGATAATACTAGTGGCAGAAATCTTATTTACTTCAGGCGGACTCTGTAGAACAATTACTCAAATTAAAAATTTCCTTTTCGAACACATACTTCGAGAATGAAAGCTACAAATCCTAATGATAAACTGGTGAAAAGGATCATAAAACAACCATAAAAGTGATCCAATGATAATATAACACGACTGTGAGAACTGATAGATCGTTCACTATATCCTACCATTTCATAGACAGCATCAAAATGCCATTTTGTTAGTAAACCTGCCTCTACTGCTCTAGATAATATGCTATTTGCTGTTTCCACGAATGGAAAACTTTTAGTCACACAAAATGTTATCACTATTAATCCAATGTTTTCATCTAATGCACTAATTTCAACAGGTTTATTAGATAAACTTGCTAACTTTTTCGCATAATAAATATTAGAATCGCTGATTAGGAATGCCACTTTTCGATCTTGTAAGAATTCGTCACGAGGTGAGTACCCATCTGAAGGTGTACGTGATTTTAAGTAAAGTGCTTTTAGATAAGGATTCGCTGACACTTTCAAACGTTGTAAAAGAACGCTACCCGACACAATTATTACATCTTCTTCAACTGCATCTTTGAATGTTCTGATGTTCGGGTAAAATCTTGGAACAGTTAGGTAAGAAAGGAGACATCCACGATACGCTGAAGTGATAACAAGTGACAAATATACCCACAGATACAATAAATATCTTTTCCAAAATATACGTGGCTCACAAAAGGACATTTCTAGCAATATGGAAATAAACAGAAATACATTTTTCACTATATTAAAGGAATGCTTTTTAATATATTCGAAGGCGGTAAACGTAGAAATCATAGTATAGAAAATACCTAGAATCAAGATCCAAATTTCAGTTTTGAAAGGTAAAACAATGTTCATCCATTTGGGTATGGACCTAGATTTGTGAACCACAACTACAAGTGATGATATACGTAAAGGAAATAGAAATTTAAATTCTTGAAATCTTTCAAAATTAATTGTAACTCGTTCTACAGCAATTTGTGCTCTGCCTTCTGCTAGATCACCCAAATATGATGTCCAACTTCCATTTTTGAATTTTAATATAGGATACGTTTTATCATAAATTGCAGTATATATTGGTGTAAAATTCATGTGCTGAATTAAAACTTCCAGCATTTTTCCTAACTGTCCCTTGTATATGATTTTACCATTATGCAAAGGAATAAGTTCCATATGAGGGGGATCACTAGAATGAGTTGATATGGTTAATGGATAACCGTTTAAATTGCTGATATCAAGTGGCACATATTTATTGATAATTGAACAACTGGTGGCATTTGTCTGTGGATCAAAATTCACCTCACTGATTTGGCTATGAAACGGGTTATATGTTAAAGCCTTAATGCAAAATCTTTCACTCAAATACTTGAGTTTACATTGCACGAAAAGAACAACGTTTGCAAAGCCCTTTGACCAAGTTAGGTTAAACACTGTTTCAGATATTTCTTTTACGTTACTAACGTATTGGATTATTATAATAATAATAATAGTTCTGTCAGTATTTCCGGAAGGGAAATAATTCTCATTTCCTATGATTTTGTCTAATGTCTCCACACCCGTAACTAAGATTGTTACTATACTTTTCGCTTCAGTGCTGTAAAGTAGTTTAACTGGTTTATTGTCATTAGTTACATTCTGTAAAGAAGACAAATTAACAATACTAACTGTAACACCTCGATCGTATGCAGTTTCCAGAACCAAGGTCTTCAAACGTACATTTTGATCAACAATGATACTTGTCAACCACTGAGTGTTAAGATACTTGAAACAGGACAGTAAAGTATAATCTTGGAAATTCAGTGTTTTATTGTCCGGAAGAAGTTCCTTTACGTGACAAGTGATGATCTGAACGAAACAGCCCAGGAGGAACGGAGTGATCACCATAGGCAATACGAGTGCCTTCAGTAACATTTTCTCTCTGGAAATTGTTGTTTCCTGCAAGAGCAACATACAAATTAAATTATTAAAATTATTAATTTGTTTTTTCTAATTACCATGTTTACTCTAATACAAGTATCCCTCCAATAGGGTGGCCCAAAAGTAGGTATACACTCCTGCATTGATCACGTATAACATTCTAGTTTATGGGTTTATTTGCTTAGGCTCTTCCGAGTTTAAGATGTAAGTAAAAACACATTAACAACAAATAATAAAGAAACTAAGTCTATCTGATTGATAACAATAACAAATTATATAAAATGCAGTACAGTACTGTATACCTACTTTTGGGCCACCGTATATAAGTGGCTCCTAAATATTTGGGTCGATTTTGAGAACCCGTTTATTATGCGAAAACACCTAATTTTAAGACTACTACAGAAAATTTATGAAACTTATCAATAACGGCTTATTATTGGCTACAAAAATAGTGACTTATTAGAAGTGTCTACCCAGATAATAACCTGTAGTACGCTTATCCGTGCTGAGGAATATGCTTAACACGTTGGCTACCAACGTCCCATATATGGGACACAGCGGATTTTACGAGGGACCGATTCATAGACATAAACCGCCACTATAGACCGGTCATAAGAAAATTACCTTACCCACAGACCATCTGCTAGAACGAGCCCGAGCGTCTTACATATGGGACGCTGGCCCTTAGTGAAAACCAATGCGTCCCAAATATGAGACGTTCGTACTTTTTGGAAGTATAATTTTTTGTGTCGGTAGCGAACTTGCACGAAGCGTTTATATTCATCGTAAAACTAAAATTGAAACGTAAAAGAAGTAGGAAAAATAAAACAACCTTACGAAACAAGACAACTAAAAAGCATTTATTGATACGTGTATTATTTGTACAATTTTTCAAACTGTGCGATTACCAGCACCCCTTACGGATTTTAGCCCTGCATTTGGGAGGCACTTATATTACAGTAAATACTGTAAATGTATTTTCCCTTCAATAATAATTCATGTACTGAAAGGTACGAATCACCGCACTTAAAATAGAATATCGTGATGCAGTTATTACAGAAAGTTTTACTAACGAAATATTAATAAATTTTATATTTTCTAATAGGTGTTCTCGAAAGACCGTATCGAAGAAAACTCACACCGCGAGGAAATTACTCCTTGTGGATTGTTTCATGTTTTTTGTGCGATATTATAGGATTCTTAATGAAATATTTATATATGAAATAACAACAAAATCAACTTTTTGAAGAAATTGTCCCCAAAAAACTCATTTCTAAAACACTTGTCACCTCGAAACAAATCTTGAAATGACGCCACTGTATTGCGGTATAATAGTAAGTGATTCTGGTGATTCACGTAATGTTCTGAGTGTTGTGATATTACGAATAAAGAAAAGTACCGAAATCAAAGAGCTAGAAAAAAAAACCTTGCCATATCAATTACAAACGACGGGCGAAAGAATTCAATAATGGTGTTATTAAATGTCTGAGAGGCTACATTTTTGTTCGTTGTTTGCGACTATGGTTTAATAAAGTATTAAAGGAACCATAGACGCATACACTTGCATAACCAACTTGCAGGGACGATTTGTTTCATTATGTATATTGGAAGAATTTTTTGCCCACACACGTACCAACTTGCTGTCCAACTTTACAACCTACAACCTTGGCATTTCGGAAGAAAGAGTCACTTGATTTCTTCCACTGTCAGGATTGGCGGTTCTAAATATAAAATAGCTTGCATGAACGAACACATACACTGTAAACATGCATGGAGAACGGCAAAATCATCATGCATGTTTAGAGAAGATTTTGATAACTTTCACGTCTGAACCATTCCATACACGATCAACTTGCCTGTGGTTTTATCATTTTTCATGTATGTTGGAAGGTTTCTTCATGCATGTGTCTGTGTACATGGGGCCCTTTGTAGCGGAAAGTTTTTGTCAACCATTAAAGTACATTATTGTAGCGATATGACTCACCTGAATTCAGAAACGCCCTAAATCCTTCAACTGAATTCAATAACATTTTTAGTTCTTTGACTTGGGATTTTATTCTATTTAGCTGAAACTATTCTGTATTAAAAAAATAATTTTGAGTCGGGCTTAGGTTGTAATATTATGTATGTGCTTGTAAAGCGCGCCATAGACGCACGCACTTGCATGACCAACATGTATGAAAGGTTTCTTTCATCATGCATCTTGAAAGAATTGTTTGCCCTCACACGTACCAACATGCTGTCCAGCATACTGAAAGTAGTTTGAGAAATGTGGAGGACGAGGAAACGCGTGCTTTTTCTTTCTGCAACTGCACGACCTTGGCATGCGACGGAGGAGAGAGTCACGTGATTTCTTCCGCTGTCGTGATTGGCGGACCTAAATATAAAACAGCCGCCTTGCATGAACGAACTCATACACGGTAAACATGCATGCAGAACGGCAAAAACATCAAGCATGTTTTCAGAAGATTTTGAGAACTTTCAACATAAATGAACGAGGCCATACACGATTAACTTTCCTGTGGTTTTATCATTTTTCATGCAAGTCGGGCTGTTTCTTCAGGCATGTGTTTACGTGTATGGGCCCCATAACAAACATGCCTACGATGTACACTCTTGTTCAAAATGATTGTCACATATTTATAACTGTCTTCTTGTAAGAATATAATTTGATAATGATTTTGCAGTTTACTTTTAATACTGACACTATGTGTATAATCGGGAAATCTATATTTGTGGTAAATTTCGTAGGAAAAGAATTATAAATACGAAAATTAAAATGAGTAAAACAAAACGTTGCTAAATGGGCAACAAAGTTTTATGTTCGTTTTATTGTTTTTATTTACTGCTCTTTTGACATGAAATTTGCCACATACATGTCTTTACCGATTGTACACATACTAACATTATAAGAAATACCGAGAGAATTCGTTAGCAAATTATATTCATGCAACAACAGACATGCGACAATAATTTTGGAACAAGAGTGTACAAAACAGAAAATGTAAAAAAAAAAGTGTAGTCGGTATGTTTTTTTGATTCAGGTTCTCATACTTAACTATTGAAGCATGGAAGCCCACTACATCATTTCGAAAAAAAAAACTTATTATATCTTAATGTACTGCTGCTGTAAATCATCTGAACAAAATGTATTTTTTAAGATAAAACATAAGTGTAAACTAGACTCCGCTTCAGTAAAATACAACTGGAACCCCTAGAAGCAGGAAAAAAGCCTATTAAAGTTTTATAGTCTATGGTACCCAAATTTCATATTTTTCTAAGGACCCAACTTCATGGCTATTTTTCAGGGGGGGGGGCAAACAATAATCCTTGCTCTCCCAGTAAAACTTGCAAGCTATGGCTCTGCATGTAGATGTATTTGTCACTCTTCTAGCTGATTCTGATTCACGCCTCCGCTGACAAGCAACGTACAGAACAAGGCAGGATCAGATCTGAGTCAAACTTCGCCCAGAGGACACATAATAGAAAAGAAGAAAAAATGCCAAATTTTAGATGCCCCCATTTTAGAAACCCCGGAGATATATTCCGCAACATAACACACCACGCGACAATATGATATAAGGTAAACGTCGCAAGATATCCATTTATGTCGAAAACGGAAAGGATGGGCAGCACCAAAATGATATCAAGATATTTGATATGTTATAACACTGACTTGGCAGCCAACTTGAAAACCACCATCTTGGATATAGCGTAAGCTATTGAAATGAGAAGCGGGATGTGTGATATATCAATGTAGGGTAAAATGCAAAAGGAAAACCACTTATGTAACCGCGAAAAACATATGTATAATGGTGTGGACGGGACGAAGTGTGGAAGAGTCGGGCAAAACAAACGTGTTATCAAAGGACAGAATAATAGGACAAGACCCCACGACAATGATACGCGACAAGTAACTGCAAAGTGTTTGTGCATGAAAGTGTATCCGCCTTGACAGATAATGCTTTTCGAGGATATTGGTATTCCGTTTGAAACGGTGGAAACCACAGCTGCAACCCGCGATACGAGCGCTCGTTTAGCGACTACATAAACTACAAAGGATTATCTCTTATGGAACAGCAATTTGGCAGCTCGCTCCGGAGTGTAGGAGATATCATCTTGGATTGGTGACCAAAAGCACGACCTACGTGGGATTGAAGCCCACTCCTAGACAACGTTTTGATGTTTTGTGTACAATTTTCTTATTGTTTCGTGTAAACAAAGGACATCTCTGCTCGCGTTTGTTTAAACAACACTATCTGAAGCAATGTGTGTACGGATGAGAAAGCCCAGCCATGTTCTAGCTTACATTTCTTTATGAGTGTTTCTTTTCCTTTGTGCGGTTTGCTACACTATTTCGCGACGGTCCCAAACTATCACAATATCAGGGAAAGGCAGCGTTCTGCATTGACTCGATGAGTTCCATGAGTTGTTGCAGTCTCTCACTAGAAGGCTAGTTTACCACAAAATGGAACGACTCGAATTGTGTCTACTGGTTTCGAGAGTCTAATCCACATTCACTTTTGTTACATCGTGGTTGTTCAAAATCTCCAGTATGTGTTCAGTTGCTTGTCGTCCGTCCACTGTTGGTTCTGTCAATTGGACGTACACTTGTTTTAGAAGTACACTCTGTATCAGTAACACCAGATTGAGAGGGTTCACCATTGCAGCTCTACATTAGTGTTTGTAGATGAACGATACTGCGGACACATTCACTACATAGAATATTGCGCGTTCTGTTTGCGTATGCCACAAACACACTATCACTTCTCACTGGCCGGCCCCTGCTGTCACGTTCACTTCGTTCCATATGTGCAAGTGAAACCAGTAGGCACAATTCGAGTCGTCTCATTGTCTGGTAAACTAGCCTTCTAGTGAGAGACTGCAACAACTATGGAATTCATCGGGTCAATGCAGAATGCTACCTTTCCCTGATATTGTGACTGTTTGGGACCGTCGCGAAACAGTGTAGCAAACCGCGCAAAGAAAAAGAAATATTCGTAATGAAATGTAAGCTAGAACCTGGCTGGCTTTCTCATTCGTACACATTTTGCTTCAGATAGTGTTGTTTAAACATATGTTGGCCGAAATGTCCTTTGTTTACACGAAACAATAAGAAAATTGTACACAAAATATACAAAACGTTGTCTAGGAGGGGCTTCAATCCCAGGTAGGTCGTGCTTTTGATCACCAATCCAAGATGATATCTCCTACACTCCGGAGCGAGTTACCGAATTGCTGTTCCATAAGAGATAATCCTTTGTAGTTTATATAGTCACTAAACGAGCGCTCGTATCGTGGGTTGAAAATGTGGTTTCCACTGTTTCAAACGGAATACCAATATCCTCGAAAAACATTATCTGTCAAGGCGGATACACTTTCATGTACAGACACTGCTGCAGTTACTTGTCGTGTACTATTGTCGTGGGGTCTTGCCCTATTCTGTCCTTCGATAACACGTTTGTTTTGCCCGACTCTTCCACACTTCGTCCCATCCACACCATTATACATATGTTTTTCGCGGTTACATAAGTGGTTTTCCTTTTGCATTTTACCTTACATTGATATATCACACATCCCGCTTCTCATTTCAATAGCATACGCTATATCCAAGATCGTGGTTTTCAAGTTGGCTGCCAAGTCAGTGTTATAACATATCAAATAATTTGATATCATTTTGGTGCTGCCCATCCTTTCAGTTTTCGACATAAATGGGCATATGTCGCGTACCTTATATCATATTGTCGCGTGGTGCGTTATGTTGCGGAGCATATCTCCGGTGTTTCTGGATGGATGCAGCTAAAATTTGGATTTTTTCTTCTTTTCTATTATGTGTCCTCTGGGCGAAGTTTGAGTCGGATATGATCCTGCCTTGTTCTGTACGTTGCTTGTGAGCTGAACTTCAGCGACATTTTCAAACTTGAAAAGGAAAACACTTTAAAATCGACTTTTTCGTTTCTCAAATGTCAAGCTCAAACCGGCCATTTTGTTTCACTACCACACGTGAAACGTAACATTTTACAGTCATGAGACTACCGATATCTCTTGAGGAAATACCATATTACATATTATAGAGTTCAACTTCAAAAGCAACTCTCTGATACCGCTATTAAATTGTGAATATAGTACTTTATTTTTGACGGACTCTAATATAATAGCAGACTATGAATAGAACAAAACTTACCACTTACTGTTCAAAATAGTGTTTTATAAATCAAAAAAAATATTTTGACAGCAAACTAAACATAGAATAAGTTAATATTACGTGCTATTTTTTAAAAGAAAGAAAGAAAACTGTATCATATGTCAGAAAAACCTTTGGTAGCAAAATCTGTTGTACTTTCTTATGGCTCCTGACTTGTTTTGTTTGGTTGTAATACACTACAGTAATAATGGAAAATATATCTTTACTTTGATTTCCTAATGACTTTCCAAGTTATGAGAAGATTACTGGTTGAATGATGATTCCTTTAATGGTAAATCGTAATGGTTACGCAATAACAGCAAACATACAATTACCATAATATACTTTTACACGTGTCCATTATATAAAAAGGCTTCCTTGATAACAATGGGAAAATACAAAATGGCAGCTATATTGCAGTTCATTTATTGTATCGTTGCTGTTTTTTCAATGACATTTAAACTACAAAAATACTTCTTATTCTGTTGCTGCATAATATACATACAAAATGGGTGTCAGTTTTGATATTGATGTGGAGTTAAACAATATTATCTTTAATACACAAAAGAACGATCGGTTTATATCCAACCGATTTGCAAACTTTATTTATCCTATGAAATGCCTTGGCACCGCTACGGATTGTGTTCTATTGAACCACATGTATTATGGACTATCACCCGACATCACAATTTCCACTGTAACGATTTAAGTTGAAACACATGCATAAGAATTCCATCCTATTTCTTCAAGCAGTTTTTCACTCACCAGTGAGGGTACGAGGAGCGGCGATCTTATAGACGTCGTTTTAAGAGTCTGTGCCAAAATCTATTGAGTTTTCTTAAGTGTTTTACTGGAGTGTCTTTAAAGAAAATAATATGTATACCCTTTGCCTACTCCGTGTCATAATAAAACAGAAGGGATGCCTTGCAGTATGGCTTGACGCTTTGTCCATGTTGATCCGCATCTAGTTCTTGTTGGCTGTGTACATACAAGGGATGTCTACATTGGGGATCAGATTATTTTAATATCTGGGCCATGTCACGTTAGGGTTGGGGATACTCCTGGCCTACTAGTCCATGAATTCCACGAAGCACCACTTGCGACACTTTCGCTAGTATATTCGAAGGGGTCCTAGATAGAAACACCTAGATATTTCCAAACACCATAGCCTACAGGTACATATATCCATGTATGCAATTTCTTTAAATATGTGCAAAATTTATTTATTACGTACATGTTGGTATTCTTGTTTTACTTTCTCTAATCTGTCCCCAACCTGCATTAATAATACCAAAGTAATTCGTCCGTTACTGGTCATAGTCTACCTTCCCAGTAATGGCATAATTTTGGCGATATTTAACTAGCTCAACATGACGCTCTGCAGTCTGCAAAGACACCAGCTTGGTAACGAAAGTAGTTTTATATTCTACCTCACCTACTCAGATGGCAGTAGCATTGCCAAGTCACTCGAACGTAAACTAATTAATGTTTTGTGTAAGTAATCAGACTATCAAGTCTCTTCATGAGCAAAAAAGCGTTTTAATACTTCGTCAGTTACACTTTTTCTTCTCCCTAGATCCTTTACCTTCCACTATACCTTTTATCATGTCATTTCGAATGCCTTTTCCTCTTAGACAATGTTCTAATCTCATATTTTCTTAACTCTGAAATTTCCAAAATTTTCACTTTCTCATTTGGTTTCTGATCGATCCAGATAATTTTCAATTCTTCTTTATAATTACATTTCAAAAAAGACTTTAACAGTTTCCTACGTTTCTTCTTGAGATCGCTCTTACTACTTCATATAGTACACTATTGTACACAAATCATTTGATAATTCTTTACCGTTCCACAATTCAGAAGTCCATCAATTAACGTGTTTTCTCCGTAAATAAATATTTTATCACTTCTATCCTTGTCCTTTCATATTTCAGTTCTTCATTAATAATAATTACTACATAAGCACACTAGTCTCTTCTTCAATTTTGGTTGGCGCAGTTTCTTTTCCCTTTTAATCATAATTGTGTTAGTATTTGTATTAACACTACACTCTTCATAGCTTTCTTCAATTTTCTACAATCATATATATATTTCCATAATAATTCTCAATCGTATCATCTTCAGAACGTGTAAGCTTTTCAATCTCTTACATAATTTACGTTACATCTAACCAAACTATTCTTTACTACTCCTTTACTCCTCTAAACATTCACTGATGGCAACGTATTTAAGAAATGCAAAGTTGGTAAACAAGTAAAAGGTTATTTGTATGTAATAGAAATCTAATATGGTGCCAGTAGTGTATTACAAACCTATTAACAAATACATAGTTCTGATTTTAATAGCACCACCCTTGTTGTTTGGGAAGATTGGTGATCACACTGGTTCTGATTATCTATATGGGATGGGTTTACTCCGTTTACAGTAGATTTTGGTGTAGTTTGGACCTAATCAAGGGTAGAAAGCGTATGGGGTAGTGTGCGGTGGATCATCCCGGCGGTGTGGGGACGCAAAAAGACGCTAAGAGTGAACAAGGAGCGGTAGCAACACCGAGAGGCGTTCAATACTTTATTAACCTACACAGGAAGGAATGCAGATGGGCTCACCTGGTCATCACTGCTTTTCGTTGTAGTCCACATGGAAGTATATGCACCGTGGCCACTTTGAGGGCGGCGAGTAATTCCAGAGAAAAAGTATTATTTCTCAAAGACCCGTAAAGGAGGCAAAATATTCACCTTCAAAACACTGCAAAGAGGACCATACGCTTGTGCCCCTTCCCGCCCAGATATGCTTGTGCTCTCAGAAAAAAAAATTTGGTCCACCAGTGGATGTTTAGCCAAATGACTTGGCAAGTTTGCCTGTTTAGCCAATGAGTTTGTCAGTTACCCAGTTTATTTAGCCAAATGAGACAAGCGGCCTCCGCCTGGGCGCCCGCCTGTCGCTTCCACCATTTCATCTAGCACACTGTTTACAGCTTGCCAGCAGCTCGGGTTTAGCGTAGGGATGGTCACAAAGTTTCGGTTACAGCGGAACCGGTTCCAGACCTGGATCCGAAAGCCCGGTTCCAGAACCGGATCTTGGGAACCGGTTCCAGACCTGGATCCGAAAGCCCGGTTCCAGAACCGGATCTTGGGAACCGGTTCCAGACCTGGATCCGAAAAACCGGTTCCGGAACCGGATTCGTTCAGACCCGAAAACAGGTTCCGCCAGGAACCGGTTCTGGCCAACCCTACTGCAAACCGCTAGAACCAACCTGTTGGATCTCGTTGTCCGATGAAAAACGTTGTCCCTGCAGATGTTTCCATTGCATGGATTCCTGCTTGCTCTCAGGATCCCAATGGTAGATTCAGGTTTCGTCCCCAGTCACCAGCTGAGCCAGGAACTGGTCCACTGTTCGCGGCGTCACAAAAACACTCTGTTCACGACCACAGCGTTGTTCCGACTGACCTCAAATTGCGCAGCGGGGTTTCCCATAGTGGGCTTGGCATGCGCGTCAGGCGTCATTCTTCTCCACCCTTCCCTTCCTGTCTAGATCGATAACTTATTGAACGCTTCTCGTATCATTAGGATGCTAATGGAGTGCAAGAATCAATATCACCTTCATGAAAAACGCTAAGAGAGTGTAAGGAGGAGAGGAAACAACCAGTGAGGCGCTAAGATAGTGTAAAGAGCTGTAAATGAACCTTTAAAGAGCTCGAGAAGCAGTAGCAATTGACACTAAGACATTAAGAGAACACGAAACATAGTTATCATCATGATACCTTAATACTACAAGATAGAGAGATGAACAACTGTAACAATATTTTGATAATGCGTCACTAAATTATATCTCCAACAATATATGTAACAATGAAACTTCTTTAAAACAACCACCCTAACTTTTTATCTAAAAGCAATCTTCAATAAGACCTTCTTAGAAAGTTTCTCATTAACGGATTTTCAAATATTGAATTTTCAAATCGAAGCCTACGATCTTCAAGTCATGAGCGTAACTCAAATAATCTATTTGATGATCGAGTCCATCTTCTTTAATTTTTTTAGGGTTTCTCATGGGTATTATTTGAAGATTTTTTTATTGCATATGGTCAAATAAAGAAGGGATGAACAGAGTATCATGTGTTGGAAGGGTGGTATCACTCAGGTTATGAAAACGACATATATAGGCCTATGTATATGCATATATATATATATATATATATATATATATATATATATATATATATATATATATATATATGTAGAGAGAGAGAGAGAAAAGTAACAAGATAAGTATTTAATTTTTGTACTGTACTTGTATCAGACATGACCAATGTGAATTTTCTTAAAGAAATGTGGATTTTATGAAACATCTATGTATTAAAATACTAGGTTTATATGTTTGTGATCAATTCCGTTTATATGTTGGTGGCCAATTTCGTTTATACGTTTATGGCCAATTCTAGACTGCGCAGGAGAAGCAGTATAGGTAAAAAATGACCTAAATGAGATAAGTCAAAATTGGAGATTTTAGTGTCATCCTGCACTTCCAGTTAATTTGGTATAAGTCAATTCTAAACGTGAGTTGAATAATTGTGTTTTGGTACTGTTACTAAAAGTGATTCATACTTATGCTTGGTAAAACAAAAAATCGCCTCCTGAAAACCTGTGTTTATTTGACATACTGTTTCCTCTGTGCAGTGTAGAATTCTTTTCGACAATGAAATCTCGGAAAAAACAAGCTCTAAAATCTTGCTGTTTTCACTGGTCTGTTTCAAATTTTGTATAGACCTCCCAGTTTTCACTCAAAAAAGTTTCAAAGATCGTGCTGTTATTGTTCTATTAAACATTTTAGGGGCAGTTTTGAGCACGTAAGTTTAATATTGTAGCTAGGAAGAAGATATTGTTTATGTATATTTGTTAGACAACAAATAGAAAAGCGGATTGTCGTACATTGCAGGTGTTGTGTTTAAATCTGAATGGCAAAACCTACTGCATGCAAACAACTTCAAAGGCCCCAAGAGCCGCAATGAGGTGTACTCGGACGAATATAGATTTATTACAAAACAATACTTCCATTTGATATCGAGTCACTTTTAAAAATTTGTTACAAACTCACTTCAAGTCTTATACATTAAATGCTATGTTTGTATGTTTGTATATAGCAATTCACTTCCTTTGTAAGTCTCCTGTTCTTTACTTGTGTGAGTAAGGAGACATGCACAGTGGGAAGGAGATTCATGGTCATATCAGAACGATGCGCTGAGTAGACAGCGTAGATTCAGCTAGTACGAATTAAAAAAAAAGACAAGGTTATCGAAACATTATTTACTTACTATAACAGAACATAATATGTTATTAATTGATCTTAGTTGGAATGATCTATGATGTTCATTCTTCATCCGTTTAAACTTAAGATTTGTAAAATGACCCAACTTATTTTATTATTATTTATTATCATTATTTATTTACTCCATCTAACCAATACATGGTATTTAGAGGGTTCAGTTCACATGTACATAGTATTTATGTAAGATTATAAAACAAAAATAATATGATTTACAGAAGTGATTATATATAGATAGATAAAATATTATCTATCTATATATAATACCAGTGATACCAGTGATATAATACCAGTGATAATCTAGTAAAGTAAGACTTTTTGTTTTGATCTCTAGTATTATAATGATGATCTTTCGCTTCATCTTCATTTTGCGTTAGACTGAAAACGGTTGCTTCATATACAGGGTGACCGCGTGACTATGTTACAAAATTTAAGGTATGATTCCTGACACGGAAACAAGAAAAAAAGTTCAAATAAACTTTTGTCCAGCGTACATAATTTCGGAGCTACAAGGTGCCGAAAGCGTGGGAAAATGACTCGACTATGGTGAATGATAGAGCTAATGCGGCATGGTCACGTCAAAGACACCGAAGCTGCTGTATTCAAAAATGCTTAGGTCGAGATCGTGCAATTCGTGCACAAGAGATTCCCCAAAGGAGCGTAGGGATTCCCGGATAATCTGTCAAGAAAGATTGGTCGAAAAGGATACGGATGAATAGCTGTCCCAACTGCTAGCAATAATGCGTCTGTACTAAGTCGATATCTCACACAAATACAAAATGGCGAACAGTTTTATACGTGCCATGTGTGGTTGCATAACGCGCACTAAATAATAGTGGGAAAATAAAAAGGAAAATGTGAATAAATTGGTACAAATGGTAAATACATGATAGTACACTGTCCTGTTCATTGTACGTATAGACGCGTTTAATAAAGGGAATAATCATGAAAAGTACTAAAATGTTATACAAACATCACACTAACATTGTTTTCTTCCATGTAGTTTTGTCATTGAAAGCAAGTAAAACTAAGGGGAAAAACCGGGGGATATGGGTGCTTTCTTCCAGGCAGAAATCTTATTTTATTTGATGATACGAGCCGAGGATACTTTTTACGAGAGGGGGATTGTTTCGCCATCCCATGTTAATGTGCCCACTGCCAGAGAACAACAGTAAAATATCCGTTTCTTATCATTAGCCGTAATGTGCGTTACCCGAACATTGAAAAAGAACAAGGAAAAACAATTTATCAGGACGTTGGTTTTAGTCGCTGCTTCCGATGTTTTGCAGGACTGATTCCGAGATTTTGTCTAGAATGCTTAACATGTCATATTGTTATCGTTTAGAAGATATTTTGTTTTCACAGACGGTGTTATCACCTGAAGTACGCCACAGTTTTCAGGTTCGATCACAAGCATTTGTTCTTCCTTCTGTCGTAGAAAACAATCGAAGGTAAGGAAAGTATAAGACAACCCTACTAGAAGGCGTTGTGGAAGGTGGAAGGTCATTCTTCATGTGGTTTGTTCGTAGCGTACGAGTTCCTTAGTGTAGTTTGTGCTTTGCTTGTTCGAATGTGAGATCAAATGGAGTATTCGATAGCAGAACTTGCGGACATGATATTTGTATACGGTCAAGCAAATGGCAACAGTCGAGAAGCTGATAGGTTATATCGACTGAAGTATCCACAAAGAAGACATCCAGCCCATACTATGTTTACGAGACTTTTTCAACGCTTACGAGACACGGGGAATTTACAACTTCAATACTACGACCAAGGAAGACGAAGAGCCACAAGGACTCCGGACTTTGAAGAACAAGTGCTTGATCGTTTCGCCCAAGACCCAACAGTAAGTACCCGGAAAGTAGCACGTGAAATGGGAGTAGCACAAGATACTGTTTGGAAAGTAGTACACGAGCAACAGTTACACCCCTATCATCCGCAGAGGGTTCAGGCCTTACGTCCAACTGACTTTACACCTCGCGTTCAGTTTTGTGAGTGGTTTCTCCAACGCTCTGTAATTGATCCGCAGTTTGCTTCCTACGTGCTTTTCACCCACGAAGCTTGTTTTACGAAAGACGGGATATTTAATAGTCACAATAGTCATGTATGGGCAGACGAAAATCCTTATGCAATTGTAGAAAGGGGTCACCAAGACCGATTCGCCATAAATATGTGGGCGGGTATTATCAGTGATCAGATAATAGGTCCATATTTACTACCACCACGATTAACTGCACCAGTGTATACGAGATTCCTACAAGACATACTTCCAGAGTTATTAGAGGATGTCCCTCTCGGTGTTCGTCAACGGATGTGTTTTCAACATGATGGCGCCCCAGCCCACTTTTCAGCTAGTGCTCGAGAGTATTTGAATCAAACGTTTCGTGACAGATGGATTGGAAGAGGCGGTCCTTGTAATTGGCCTGCACGTTCAACAGATTTGACTCCACTTGATTTTTTTCTTGTGGGGTCATGTCAAAACACTTGTCTATGAAACGCCTATAGACAACGCACGCAGAAGAACTATTAGCACGAATACTCGCTGCCTGTGATACTATAAGAACAGCTCCTGGGCTGTTACAGCGGATGCGTCAGAACTTACTGCGACGCTGTAACGCCTGTGTTGAAGTAGAGGGACGCCATGTCCATCACCTATTGTAGGATAATTGGGAGATTTGTCTCGTTTACAGGTAATTGATGATGTTCTTGGCTGCATTCAACCCTGCTGTAAAATGTTGATTAAAAACATTATTCCCATTCTTGTGACTTTTGTTTTTAGGAAACCTCTTTTGCATTATGGTTGTTTCGCTCAGTTTTGTTTATTTGTTTTCAATGACAACAATACATGGAAGAAAGACTTTAATAGTGTGATCCTTTTACAACATTTTAGTAAGTTTCATGACTATTACCTTTTATTAAAAGCGTCTGTTCAATAATAGGACAGCGTAATATCACGTATTTACCATTTGTACCAATTTATTCACATTTTTCTTTCATGTTTCCCACTCTTATTTAGTGCGCGTTATGCAACCACACATGGCACGTATAAAACTGTTCGCCATTTTATGTTTGTGCGAGATATCGACTTAGTACAGACGCATTATTGCTAGCAGTTGGGACAGCTATTCATCCGTATCGTTTTCGACCCATCTTTCTTGACAGATTATCCGGGAATCCCTACGCTCCTTTGGGGAATCCCTTGTGCACGAATTGCACGATCTCGACCTAAGCATTTTTGAATACAGCAGCTTCGGTGTCTTTGACGTGACCATGCCGCATTAGCTCTATCATTCACCATAGTCGAGCTATAGAGCTTTGAATGTCATTTTCCCACGCTTTCGGCACCTTGTAGCTCCGAAATTATGTACGCTGGACAAAAGTTTATTTGAACTTTTTTTCTTGTTTCCGTGTCAGGAATCATACCTTAAATTTTGTAACATAGTCACGCGGTCACCCTGTATATAAATAGATAGAACTGTTAATATCCTTAAGGTTTTAAAATACGATTTGCAGTTTGCAGTGTAATGTAAGTTTGCAATTGTACGGATGACCTGTTTTTGTTTAACAAATACAAATTTGCTTTCAGTTGCGTTACTCCAAAATAGGATGTCATACCTTATGATAAAGTATATGGACCCACAGTATTTTTTTTATTAAGCCTTTTAGAGTTAAAGTTCCTTTTAGCACTCTTAGAGAATACAGCCTCGGATTTAATTTATGTATAGTTAGTTGAATATGACTATTCCATCTGAAGTGCTCATCTATTATAATACCAAAAATTTTGTTTCGTTGATTAGCTGTATGGATGGGTCGTTTAGATTTATTGCGGATTTATTGATATTTTTAGCGTGTTCTGAGTGGAAAAGTATATATTGTGTTTTCGTATTGTTTAAAACCAACTGATTACTATCAAACCAAAAGTGAAGTGTTTTTGTTATGTCATGTACATTGTTAACAAGAGCTTTTGTATCTTATCCTTTGACAATAACTGAAGCATCGTCAACATAGAGTATAATTTTGATATCTATATTGGTAGATAGATCGTTTATATGTAGTAGGAACAGGAGTGGACCTAGAACCGAGCCTTGTGGCACTCCATACTTTGTTTCTCGATAACTCGATTTGTATTTCATTTGAGTATCACCTGTATTTCTCATAATTTCGACTGATTGCTTCCTATTTTCTAGATAATATTTGAATAATTTCAGACAGTTCCCACTTATGCCGTAATGTTCTAGTTTCTTTTCAGTATAATATCACGGTTTATCACATCAAATGCCTTACTCAGATCGTAAAAAATACAAAGTACAAAACATTTTCTTTTATTCCTTTCAGTATATGGTCTATTAAGCCATAGGTAGCGGTTTGGATGCTTTTGTTGGGCAGAAAACCGCGTTGCTCGTTCGTTACAATATTCTGGCGTATGATAATGTCTAATAGTCTGTTCTTGATTAGGTGTTCAAATATTTTACTGAAAGCAGGTAGCAGCGAAATTGGTCTGTAATTTTCAACGGATGTGGTCCCTCCCTTCTTGTATATTGGTCTTACTTGAGCTATCTTAAGAGCATCAGGAAAGACGCCATTTATTAGGCACTGATGCAATAAGTCAGTTAGATGTGATGTCAATGACTCTTTACGTAATTTTATTATTTTTGTCGATATTTGTCGATTTTTGTCGTTTGTTGACTTATTTTACTGCAATTTACTATACAACACCTTGTTTTCTAATATTGGTGTAAGAAATATGCTGTAAACAGAAGGCGGTATCACGTTTCCTAACAGCTTAATGGCTGTTTCGGATTCTGTAATTCTTACTAGCTTGTCGACTGTTTCCATAATGTCGATCCAATTAGTCACATATTTGAATAGGTTTATCTATCGTTGTATCATCAATGATTAACTTTATAATATTACTTACTTTTCTATCTTTTATGTGTATATGATCTCTGACAGCTTGCTAGAGAGACTTGGTTTTATTCCTAGAATGAGTAATGGTATTAGTGTAGTGCACCTGTTTAATGTTTCTAATTAATGCTTTACAGAATTTAATAAAATTATTTATTTCGATTTTTCTATAAGGTGAAACATTTTTTTCTTTCGGTAATTTTCACTTCAGTTTACTGTATTCCTTAATTTCTTGCGTTATCCAACTTCTATGTGCTTTTTTCTTTACTGTACGCTTTGTTTCTGGAAATTTGTAGAAACTGTTGTTGAGCGTAAGAAAATAGCAAAATTTGTCTTATTTATTTATTTAGAAAAACAACACAACAGGCTTAATGCCTAGTTATAGTGTCGTATAATACATACATAGACATATATACATCTGTACAATTAATCAATTCACTCCGAGTGACATGTACTCGGTAATAATCCTGTATCTAAATACATATTCTGACATACTCAATATATCTAAAACATCAGTTTTATGACAATTCATTGTAGGAGTCACACATTCTCCACAGCGGAGATTTACTGAGAATATTTTTTTCGTGCCCTTTCCCAGAAAAATATACCAGTATTCCCTGGTCTTGTTCTGCCTGTTGGAACGTTCAGATATACTTTCGTGAGTAGCTCTGGACAGTCAATTTTATTATTTAATACTTTATATAAAAATAGTAAATCAAACATCTTTCGTCGATTCGTCAACGTTAGGAAATTCAAACTCCTTACTAAGTCTACGTAGGGAATCTGTTTGGGATAGAAAGCTGTTTTCTTGTACGTAAGCATTTTTAGAAATTTAAATTGTATGTTTTATATTGCTTGTAAGTATTTATTTACATTCGGTGTTTAAATAACGCACGCATATTCTAATCGGGACCTTACGTACAAATTATAAAGTTTAATGAATGTTGACTAGTTTCTAAACTCTTTACCCATGGTCTTCTACCCCATGCTTTTCATACATGGCGTTTCAACTTACGTTTCTTAGAAAATCAAAAAATTATTTAGAAACCATATATATAGTTTAGTATTCTAGTTTCTATTGTTACGTTATTGTTTGTGTGATTGTACTCCAAGTCTATTTCTAATAATTGGCAAGTGTGGTCTGAGTCCAACAATGATTTCATATTTTATGCTGCATGTAAACTAATATGCGCATTGTCTATTGCTGTTTTTGAGTTAGAAGTTATTCGAGTTGTTGTTTTGATTATATAATTTATGTTGTAGGAGTTTATCATTTCCCTTCTTTTCTTCGTGTTTATTAAAAAATCAATGTTGAAGTCTTCATAAATTAAGAGATGTTTATAGGTATTTTTCGTATTTTATCTAATAAGATATTATGTGTCAAAAAAAGTATAGTTGTGCCTTGTGGGCTTCTATAAATAGCTACTACAATTAAATTGAGTTTCTCAAAAAAAGCTGCTGAGCACTCAAATTCAAATTCTGTGGAAATATTACATAATTCCATTGATTCTTTAGCGTTGTCTAGTTGAATTTACTAGTATTAGAGAACCTTCCATTTTCTTTTACTTCTACAAAAACTACTTATTACATTATAGTTACTAAAATTTATGGTATCTAGGTTACCACGGGCACACCAGTGTTTCGTAAGACAGATAATTTCGGAGTATGGTTTTATTGCATTTAGTAATATTTAGTTTTCTGGAAAGTCCCTGTATATTGTGTATCAAAACACTGGCAGTAATTTTATTTTGTAAGCTTACCTTTGGGATAACGTAAGAGTTTCCGGCTGAGAGTTCAATAGCCCTATTTCATTTGCAATGGTCACATCGTTTCCAGTTTTTTCTCTTGAAAGTTTTGTTTTTTCACTCCCCCCTTTTTTTGTTTCCTTGCTACAGCGTTCTCATCATGTGAAAAATGCACCATCAATATTGGGAAACCTGGAACTTCTTTCTTGGCAGGGGAGAGTCGGCGTCATCTTTTCTCTGTGAGATGTTTGTTCTTGATTGACAGATCCTTCAAGAGTTTCTAAAAGTTTTCATTGCACTGCGTTCCTTGTCTTCTTGCCGCACCATTTCCTGATCCCTACCGCTGTGGAAGTCATTGTCTTCAAGCTTTGAGAGTGACCATTTTTCCCCATCAATAATCAGATGGCGAAAGCGTAAAAATGCATGTTTGCCTTCTGGACGCGCTTTTGACAAATAAAACTGCAGTTTTTTTTTCGTTCATTCCTGACTAAAGTTGAGTAGTCCTCATTCACAAATATTCTTGTTCCAAATAGTTTATTACGGTTTTTTAAAAATATATTCCCTCTTTTTATCACTTGATATCTTGCACACAATAGGCCGGAGTTTGTGAGCTTTCTGCCTACTCGATGAACTCTTTGCACAAGTTCAACATCGATATTAATATTAAACCTATCATGTAACGCATCACAAATCTTCTTTTCCATGTAAGACCAAGTTTCATGATCAGTTTCTTGTATACCATGAAACACCAGATTTTATCTAGGAGATAAAATTGTTTTCTAGGTCATCCATCTTGTGTTGCAAATAATTAACAACGTCCTGAAATTCACTGAGCTCATTAGTTACGCGTCCAAGTTCGTTTTCAATGGCGGTAACCCTGTCCACTACTTTAGATACAGTTTCCCTCGTCATCTTCACTTCTTTCACCAGTGTTTCATTTGATGCACTAAGAGATTTTAACATCTCTTTAATTTCATTTATGTCATTGCGCTCACTACCGGATGTTGTTCAACTCCTCCAATAATTAATAACGCAAGAATCACCATACCATAAACAAAGTATGCTTCTGTGTAGTTCGGTTTGCAATCAGGGAACGAACACGAGGTTACCTTCATGCATTTCTAAACAAGCCAATTCTGGCTCGCCAGACTTCCAACGATACACCCATTGTTCTCATGACTTCGGGTGTTCCGGAGAGAGAACCTGCAAGTGCGTCCTCACTGAATGACTCGACTCGAACACTCATTGTGTCCAGATAAAAGCAAGAGAAATTAAACTTTCATTAAACAAATTACTTTATTGCATAAATAAATATTACAATAATCTAAATACCACAATAGACAGATATAAAATTACATTTCCCATCATTCATACACCATATTTATTTTTATTTCAATATTAATTTCAAACATCATTTTGAGTACTGTCTGATATCAAAGACAGGCGAATGAATGTCAATATTTCTATTGATTTTATATTTCATGTTGGTAATTTTCAATCTTCATATATATTTTGAGATTGCATTCTACATTACCCTAAGATAAAATTAATTTCTACATTCTTCCTATAATTATCCAGAATGAGAACTTAAAATTATAAAGATATGTTAAGTAATAATTTCACATTCATAAAATGGTGATTTTTCAACTAAATTGTGTCTTATCGTTGCAAGAATTAACAAGAATGACAAACCATCAAACCATGGTCTGTCTGGATGAAGGAAGTAACATAAATTTCCTATGGTGTTACTTGTAATTGTAATTAGATTTTGTCGTAATAAATACTTGTAGCGTGAATTGTTTAAATGAAGTGTTCTGTAAGGGGAATGAAATAATAATCTAACTCTGGTAACTTATTATTTTGGATAGGAATAGCCATTTTGAGAACTAACTGAAAAACAACCGCATAAGACTCGCTGTTTCTTCTTAAACTCTCAATGCTAACGTATTTTGAATAAAACTAAAATGTACAGAATACATTAACCGTGATTATTACTGATATTATCATCTGCTATTTCTGTAAACCATTTTTGCTAAGTTATTTTCTTTCAGAATCATTCAATAAAATGAAAATGTTGATAAAATACAGTCATCAACCACTAAATGGCGCCCGAACAGGGACATATAGAATCAATTCATATCAGCTTATACCTCTTATTATAAATATCTTTCGAAAGCAGTTATAAACTTCGAGCTCCGCAACATTCTAGTTAAATACGCATTTTCTTTAAAAATCACAATGATTAATATTCTGTTCTATTTAGGCAATATTTCGGACCACATGAATCCTCCGTGTACACCAATAGGTGAGATCTGAGCAATATCCGATAGTGTACCTTCTTGATCTACAGACATTATCTTTAATGGGCATGGAACAATCCTATTTTTGGCAGTTTGATTTGATTGGATACTTTCATTATTCATTTTGTCTGGATTCCCTTTGATCAAGATGAAGAGTCTAACTGTGAAAAAGTAAAGGATTTCCACTCCGCTAATAAGACTGCAGCCGATGCATAAACCACAAATTCCTCCAAAGTTCCCTGAAGAAAATTAATTATTTATAACTAAATCTGATTTTACCAGATAGAAACAAAATCCAAAGATTCTCTGCTTTAACAAGGCAAGTCAATTTTTTATTTGTTTGCACATATCGAAATAAAAAAATTAATGTGAAGAGAGACCTTGTTACCAAGTTTACAAAATGATTCGCATATTGCACAGAGAAGTATTATGTATCATTTTACTTTGAATGACTTTACCTTATTAATGCAGAGATTCTGTTTGTTCTGAAATTTAGGCATATAAATATAAAAATAGCCACTAGACTAAATCTTGCCCAATCGCCTAACTTGACCTAATTTTTATTATAAATACGTTACAAAAACCGACTAAGAAGCAAAATTATTGGCAAATAAAGAATCAAAAATTATAGAATTATCAGATAGGTCTTCTATTATGGCCCAAGTTTTTTTTTTAAAAAATATGTATATATTGATAAGAGCATTATAATCTTAAACAAACATTAAAAACATCTTATAAGAGAAAAGTCGTTGTTAGGCTCTTAATTGCTTCATAGATAGAGAAATATTTTCAAGAGTATTTCCAATCTCTTGCTAAAGTAAAAGAAACTACATAGGAATGATAAAAACAACGCAAAAGCAAAGTTAAAGGAAAATACATTAGAGAGCCAAAAGATAATAATACCGTTTCATCAAGTATTTTTCAACATTTAGCAGACAAAAGCCATAGAACTGAAATTGGTGTGAAAAATCTTATAAAGACACTTTTACGAACCAGTTTTATTTTTTAAAAGTAACTATTGTCAACCGCAGAAGATCATCATAATAAATAAAAGAATGAAATTATTGAATGATACAATATATATATATATATATATATATATATATATATATATATATATATATATATATATATATATATTAATAACATTCAATACATTACTAAAATTCTTTATCAACATATTTACCAAATTTTTATTACCAATATAATACAAGATAATAGCAAATAATTTTAGCGTAAGTTCAGATTTATTCTGAATATATAACAATGTACACTATTATATGTATACTATTATATATGTACACTATTATATAAAGAATAGAAGTAAGTCATTCATCAAAGTATAGATCATAATACTATTGCTAGAAAAGTGACGTCTAAACAGAAAACACCTTTTATCACGAAAGTAATGGATTAAAAACTGTTTCTTGATTACTTTATAGGTTATTTATTTATTTATTTTAGGGATAGAATAACTCACGAATCCCTAAAGTTAAGGAGATGGAACTCAGCATATAAGTTCGTTATTAAAAATATTCGGAAAATGTGTTTCATTGTTCTAAAATTCCTCTCTAAAGGGGAGCAATTTGTATAATACTCAAATTTCCGATCTTATTCAGAAAATGTCCAATGCAAAGATTTGTTTAAGTTGCAAGTGTTAAATTTGGTATATAAACTCTTCATCCAAATTGAGCAAATAACACGTGTTGTAGCAGTTTCGAAAATTCTGCTTCCAAATCAGATAAAGGCGCAATTTCAAACAAGGTTCAAATTTTAGGTTTATATATACATTAAACCCGTGTTTAAGTACGAATAACGGGAACTTCTGTTAATAACTAAGTAAAAATACTGTACACAATATTATCCGATCATATAGCTATAATCATAGAACTAGAATATTAAATCCCAGGCATAACAGCTCAAACAAATGTTTTGAACATACTGATATCAGAACGGTGTTTTGAAAGTTAGAAAAGGACGAAACTGTTCATTTAAATCTTTGTACTCTACATATTTATTATTCATTAAAAGTTGGGGGAAAGTTAATAAAAGTAGAAAATAAAAGCAACATTGTATCATATTTAAAGTTAAGGAGCTTACTGTAGCTATTAGTACATCTTCATAAAACAGCTAATTCCTAACCCTTTCCTAGTGATAAGCTTGGAATAATTTACCACGGTTAAAGTACCAATAACCATCGCTAAACAAAGAAAATATAGGTCATAGAAAAGGGGCAAGACAAATATTATTCAAAATATTTTGTGCAACATTACGAAGTTTTGTATTGCATCTCATGGCCAATGTTACCAAATGCACAAAATGTCTTTCTACACTAATTTTCTACTCTTATTTTCCATATCAAATCAAGCACAAACAGATAAGTAAATATTTTAACATAAAAATGTATTTTAAATTCACTTACCAAGTAGATCGTCCCACGTGTAGATGACATCATTTCGTAGTCTGACTCCAGATAAACTTCCATAGTAAACATGGATTATGCTGCGATCACCAATGTCTATATCACCAGCACTAAAGAGAGAAATTATATCTTCTTTCAGGTATAAATGTTTCTTTTTTAATTTTTAATACATAATAACAATTTCGCTTTCTTGTTTCATTGAATAATAAAATACTTTTTGCCTGAAATGCGCAGCTGCAATATTTCATTCTTCTCACTCTTCTGATAACGTCTTGAGGCAGACTTCTCAGAATATAAAAAATGGCAGCCACTGCTAGCTGTATTTTTTAATTTTATTATTATTTTCTTTTTAGTGTATTAATACTTCCCGTTCCATGATTGATATCAACTTTATTATTATTCTTTGTGTTTCAGAATAGAAAGATACGTTTCCGTAGAAATATGCTTTCCAGATTTGTAAAAAAAAATGTTCAGTTATAGTTTGAAAGTCCTGACTGAAAATGTTCTCAGAAAAATAAGAGGGAGAAATATTGCAACAGTCTATAAATGAATATGCATTCTAGGTGTATAATTATTTTATTATTCAATTACATAAAAGTGCATCAATGTGTACTTATTACGTTGTTTGTGTTATCATCTAACTTGAAGTATGGTTAATTCAATATATTACAGCTTTTACGTGCCAATCAATTTTGGTTTGGTTTGAGTTTGGTTTTCCAACTTAATGTGTTTACCATATCTGTTCGTGTGTTCATAAATCATCACCATCATAGGTATTCTGCCATTATTGGCCGCTAACCTCTTTGTAGTCACGAACGATTTCTGTTTTGATATCGTCCATCCTTCATCCCCTTCCTCTTTCTCCTGCCGCCATATCCTCTAGCACAGTGGTCGCCAAACTTATGAAGCTTCAGAGCTACCGTACAGTCTTTAAATCCTACTGTGAGCTACCAACCAAAAGGACTACCAACTTTAAAAAAATGTTTATTACCTATAAACTTACATTTCTAGTAAATATGAAATTACACTCTCCAAGTTAGCAAATGTCTAATATACAGACGAAAAACATAACGTTTAGCAAATATCTAATATACACACGAAAAACATAACGTTTAGCAAATGTCTAATATACACACGTAAAACATAACGTTTAGCAAATTTCTAATATACACACGAAAAACATAACGTTTAGCAAATGTCTAATATACACACGAAAAACATAACGTTTAGCAAATGTCTAATATACACATGAAAAACATAATGTTTAGCAAATTTCTAATATACACACGGAAAACACAATATGCACAACTCCAAGCTCATACAGTCAACTGTGAGATAATACTAACAATGACAGTTGCGCAGCAGACACAAACAGTTGTAGTCAGCGTCCCCTATCGTTAGCGTGAGCTCAGTGGAGGAATCAAGGTTAGTCAACCGAAGCGTTAACACCATCTACCGAAAATTTCCCCGCAAGCTACTAGCAGCTCGCGATCGACAGTTAGGCGATCACTGCTCTAGCACGTCACTCATGATAGAGTTCCTTCTTAGCTAATGTCCCAACCGTTTCTCTTCCTCTTCTTCTTAATATTTAAAGTTATTAATTTTCCTCCCACTATTTCTAACACCCTCTTATTCGTCTTCCGCTCGACCCAGCTAAAAATCTCCATTCTTCTCCACACCCACGTTTCGAAACCTTCCAGACAGTCTATCATTTTTGCGTAATAACCATGTTTCTGACCTCTCAATATTCTACACGAAGCATTTAGGGAGTCATTTTCTATCCGGAAGACGAAAAATCTGAAGAAGTATTTGATAGATCACCATCAGTTTTAAGCAGGACGTAGAAAGTCAAAAGTTATAAATTGAGAACGTTGACAAATGAAATGTTCAAACCACAAGTGGTAAACATCAGCCATTTGCAATTTTTAAGTTGATCACTACAGATTAGATAATGAGAAACAGTTTCATTCAACCGATCAAGCATCCCAAGAATGTGCTTTATATCCAACCTTAACTCTACTGAAACCGGAAGTGATAGAAATCTACTACAACCTCCGGTCTCAGTAAGATTTTTTCATAGAGCAAAAATTATGAGACAGGCACAAGGTTTTTGTTTTAATCGATTTAGCGTTCCACGAATAGGTACCGGTACCACCTTCTCTTACAACGGTATTGTATATCTATTTTGTAATTTCTTCTATTTTTATATCTTGATTTTGGGCAGCGGTGCATAAAAGTACACAATCTGTCATGTAGAAGAAGAAGAAAAAATAATATATATGTTGTTGGTTCTAAATAGAAAAAAATAAGATTTAATCTCAATAGTTAAAGTATATGTTGATTTTATAGGTGTAATCTGCATATATAGTTATCATAACAGCAGATAGTTACTTGTTTGAAAAACGTTGCTATGACAACCGAAAAAGAAAGTATAATTAATGAAGTTTTGGAGAACAAAGGTACTAGTGATATAATTTGTCGTGCCTGATTTAATGTAATTGGACCATTTTGACATTTTTAAAACTTACACGGACTGTGGGCTGGAATGTAAAGTAAAATATATGTATAATATAAATTAGCCATTACATTATAGATGGTGTTATCTCGCCCAGGACGTGACATTTTAGATGGTGGTTTACCGACCAGGACCTTGAGATTAGTTTTGAAGTATAGTAAAGCAATCTCAGCATAGTGATCAACAGGGAGTATACTTTACTCAGAAGTGGGAAAAGAATTTATAGAAACGTAAAAATGAGTGTTTCTGGAAACGAAAATATGCATGAAGAAGGTGGTGATGTAAAACTACCAGGTACGAATTCATCAACGAACGTGGTTGATCTTATAAGACAGCTTGGTCAGCAAATATTGCAGCAACAGCAAAGAATGGATACTCAGCTAGAGCAAATGTTCCATAAAGTAACTCAATTCACAACACATCAACTAACACAACAAATGGACACTAAATTTGAACAAAAATTTCAGCAAATTGATACTCGATTTCAACAAAAAGATACTAGGTTGGAACAAATTACACAGCTTATGATTCAGCTAATGGATAATAAATTAGATCAGATAACACAGCAAATCAACACAAAATTTACAATTGTACAAAATTCTATGGAAGTGGTAGAAACTCCAGAAGAAATGGCCCAGTCTGAGTTTTACTATGTTGGTGTAATTGATAATCTTAGATGTTTCCATTGTGACGGAGGACTTAGACATTGGGAGAAGGGAGATAGACCGTGGCAAGAGCATGCACGATGGTTTCCCAATTATGGCTTTGTTGCTTTGGTGAAAGGTGAAGAATTTACGAAGCAGGCGATCAGAGAACGTACACCTATTGAGTCTCCAAGTCATGTAGCATGTTGAGAAATTCCTGTTGAAAACCAAGTAGTGCCTCCTGTTTCCAGTCATCAACCTCGAGGAGTAACGAATGAGGAGGTGCAAGGCGTGATGAACACTGAGCCCGCTGTGCCTGCTTTTCAAAAGATGATTGGATCCATCAAGAATTAAAATGACTCTTCGTCAGGAAATGGAACAAACAGGATTGCCGTTTAGTTCGACTGAATCATTAAATGAAGCAGCGTTAGACATTCAGTTGGAGGAAGACCGGGACAACAATGAGGAAAATAATGAAGAAGCTCAGGATCAGACAACGTGGCCCAGGATCTTCGTAAAATTCATTCCGTTGGATTGATGGGGAACACTTATCGGACATGAATACGAAGCAGTGCATTATCAATTGTACCGGTAATATAGCCGAACCTAATTTCAGAAGCAACAGAAATAGTAATTGTGCAACATTTAGGAATCAGTCAAATGTAACTGAACCTAATTTCAGAAGCAACAGAAATATTAATCGTACAACATTTATTAATCAATCAAACAATAGATCTAATTTCCATCGAATTGGATTTCGTAATAGTTACCTAGATGGCAGAAATTCTCGAAATAAAAACCAAAGTACTGTTGAAGTAAAGGACACGCCGTACTGTATTCATGATTGTGTAATTCAATGCAACCTAACCGAACTCTGGCAATATAACTTAAGCTAATGTTGTGGCGTCCGACAAAATATATTCAATTGGTTTTTGTTTATTTTCACTTTGAATAAAATTATAATTTCATTTGTCATTAGTACTTTGTTTGAATTTTATACAAATAAAAATGATGGATACTAAATATCAGCACGTTGTAATATGAATACGAAAATCGTTTACTAAAGGTTATGATAGATATGCTTGAATAAATAAAACATGTTATACGGTATTCTAACCCACATAAACTTTGCTGATTCTTAATATAATAATTTCTTTATTTGTATTGTTCTTGATAAAGATATTGATCAAGTTTTGTTTTATTTCACTTTGAATATTGTTATAATTTCTTTGTAATTCGTACTTCTTCTGAATTCTATGCTATTTACATGTATGCATCGATACAAATATTGTATATCAAAGCTATGTTAATTATGCCCAAATGGAAGAAATAAGTTATATAATATGTCAGCATATACTGAATTGGTTTGTTAATGAGCTCCCATAATATACTGATTTGAAGAATCTATTTCAGGACCTAAATAATTAACAAATTGACCATATGTTTTTTAATTAGTCCTCTACGTCGATAATTTTATACTATTAAAATCTAATTAATTGTTAAATGAATATAAGAATGAAATAAAATGGAATTAATATATATGTATTGCAATTTATATATATATGAGGACTATTCGAAAAGTACTGCAACCTTATATGTAAAATTATGTAACGGTCTAGAATTCTTTCTTAAATTGTAACCAATTTAAGAAGTCCTCGTCAGGAGCCATTTATACAACGATATTCTATATCTATTTTGCAATTTCTTCTATTTTTATATCTTGGTTTTGGGTAACGGTGCATAAAAGTACATTATCTGTCGTGTAGAAGAAGAAGAGAAAAGAATATGTTCCTTATGCAGAATCATTTTGAAGTGCGATCAGCGCCATACTAAAGAGCTCGACTAACATAAGTCTCCTGCAGTAGTCAGTGTTTTAGTATGAAGCTAATCAAAGTTCGAAACGACTCTGCATAAGGCGGTATATATCTTGTTGATTCTAAATAGAAACAGATAAGATTTAATCTCAATAGTTAAAGTATATGTTGGTTCTATAAGTGTAATCTGCATTTATAGTTATCATAACAGTAGATAGTTACTTGTTTAAAAAACGTTGCTATGACAACCGAAAAAGAAAAGTGTAATTAATGAAGTTTTGAAGAATAAAGGTAATAGTGATATAATTTGTCGTGCCTGATTTAATGTGATTGGATCGTTTTGACATTTTTATAACTTACACGGACTGTGGGCTGGAATGTAACGTAAAATATATGTATAATATAAATTGATCGTTATACTTTAAATGGTGGTTCCAGTATACGTTACACTCTCTTAACCTCTATTGAAACCGGTCGTAGTAGAAATGAATCACTATCGGTTGTAAGGTTGATCTCAACAGAGTAAAAACGGTAATATATAAGAAACCGTTTTCTTAATCTGTTAAGGGTCCCAAGAATATATTCCATCTCCACTCTAATCAATCTATTCAACTTGGAAGTAGTAGATACCTACTACCTCTTCTGGTTTCAATCTTAAGTAGGAAAATATCACGACATGTAAACCAAACTCCTTCACTTGGGGTACACATGATAATGATACTTCTTAGATACAATATTTTATCTATTTTCAATATAGTGATAGGGCTTGAAACAATAAAAATCTAGATACCTTATACCAGTGTTTCTCAACCTGGGGGTCGCTAAGATAAGCGAAAAGTGAATGAACTGGCCAAATTTGGTTTTAATCCATTCGTTTTGAGGGAAATTACTGTATCCACTATATACAAGAAATGAATTCTACTGCTATAGAAATAGATAGACATCGGTAGATCTCAGCAATAGATATATTAAAAGTCCCACATAAGCTTATTACAACTTGAAATTATAATGGGGTCGCTGGCAAGAAGGTGTGATAAAATGGGGATCGTGATAGGAATTAGCTTGAGAACCGCTGTCTTATACTATTAATCAGATGTCAAAGAAATGTTTGTAGAACCGAAAGCTATCATAAACCTTAGTTCTTTCTATCGTTTTCTGCTTCTAAGACTGTTAATGCGTTCAATACCTGCCACATACATCAAAGCTGACAAGTATTGAATACATTACGGTGGCTCGGATTCTACCTTACTATAAGGTATACCTTACTATACGTCGCATATTGCCACGGTGCTGTAAAGACACTCTGAACTTCAATAAATAAATAAATAAATAAAAGCATACAAACAGAAACTTCTAGCTATACATTTTATGCAAATGGCGCAGGCATAGATATAATTGTTCCCTACTGGACAACTCAGAAGGGACAAATCGCCTGCGCTCTATCAAGAAACAAATACTTCATTTTAAAGTTTTTAAGCAGTGGACAACTAAAATTATTAGACATTAAACTCGAAAAACTAGGGTAATAATACTACAAAGTAATACTACTACTATCTACTTGACAAAAAAGTTTCTGCAATTTTCCATCAGCAAATTACGACGATTGCAAATTACAAATTTATACTTATAAATTTCATAGTAATTTGAATTCATTAAAAAGATATTGGAAGTTCCCCCCCTAGAAACCACAATCTATATAAAGATTTAGAGAATATATTAGAAGTAAACATCAATTACCATTCTTTCTTCTTTCAATTACTATTCTGGTATTGCAACAAAGTATGCTATCAAACTTGTTGAGCTGCAACTTATCATAATGTAAATTATACGATACGTTTTTGTTTACTTTATATTCCAATCTTATTAATACCGACTAATTGTTATCTCTGACAAAGACTAATTTTCTCTTAGGGCCGCGGTGCCTCAGTGGTAGAACGTTAACCTCTGGTGCATGTGATCTTTAGTTCGATCCCAGCTTTAGCTAAGTGAACTTTGTGGTGGACAAAAACCGTGTACGTGGGTTTTCTAAGTGTTCTCAAGTTTCCTCTCACTTTCTGCATTACTACCATTTCAATCATTTCTCATCATCATGGTCTCATTTGGACTAGGCGGCATAACCGTGGGATGTAAAACTTAAAAAATTTCACTTCATTTCATTTTAGTTTCCTCTTCTTTTCTCAAAATCCATCACATAATTTGTAATTAGGAACTACCGTACGGAAGATATAACCTCGTTGGCTTCCCGCGAAAAGTTGTAGTGACGTTTATGGGGAGTTGCCGGCTTGGTTACTCGTGGCTCGCTGAGCGCAGTAGACTGTTGGTGGTGATTGGTTATCCTTTTACCACACCCTCATTGACGAGCAGGTCCAAACGCGGGAAGCCAACGACTTTATACCTTCTGGACTTTAGAAATGACAGTTGAAAAATGTATGTGTGAAAAGATGGAATATTTTTATGTCTGGATGAAACAGTGTTTGCTTTCAATTTGTTGTAGAAAGATGTAGATGAAAATGAAATAAAATGAAATCTTTCACTTTAACGTTCTACGTTTATACCCGCGAGGCTAAAGGAGACGATGGTTAATGCAAGTGAATAACGGTGGTAGAATTGGTGGAATGAGAGTGTGGGAGGAAACGGGAGTACCCGAGAAAATCAACTTACACGATGATGTCCACTACAAGCTTACGTGGCCAAGGATCGAACCATGGATTCCAAGCACCAGACGTAAGCACTCCACCACTAAGCTACCGTGCCCCTCTTATGCTAGCTCAAAGCTAGGTACCTCTTACAAGGGAAGCTATCCAACTCCTCGACGAGTATCGCACTGAAACTTGTACAAGTGTAAGGACATGTTGAAAGATGGAAACATGCTTAGTCCAACGATCCGCAACGTCATCGAACATGAAGTATAATGATCGTTACGTATAGCCCCTGAAAGTTATGTACTCTGGTCATACATGCCTTGGATGTGATGTGAATCTGATACACTGGAACTTATTTTCGTACGAAGCCAAATGCTGCAAATTCAAGATGATAACAGTCGGTGGTGATTGTGATTTCTGGTAAGTCACTGATGCAAATCGATATGAAGTGGAACACGATTCGCGATCGTTAGTTCCATACAAACACGTTTACCCGGTGAAGAAATGGGACACGCTGAAACCACAATCAAAAATGGTTTTCTATAACGATTATTATTATTATTATTATTATTATTATTATTATTATTATTATTATTAGTAGTAGTAGTAGTAGTAGTAGTAGTAGTAGTAGTAGTAGTAGTAGTAGTAGCAGTAGTAGTAATAGTAATAGTAGTCGTAGTATGATTAGTATTATTAATATTAGTAGTATGATGAGTAGAAATAATAATGAGAAGAAAAAGACAGCAAAGTTATTGTTGGACCAGTTCAGTAACGAAGGATATCGGCCCGTCTTGGTTGTACTCTAGCACTGCTATGAAGGTTTGAAACTCTACAAACAACCATACCCCAGCCGATATTCAAAATCGGAACCCTTGAGTAATTGTTCTTTGACTATCGAGACCAAGCAGCCAAATAACAACTACGTTCTTCATCGAGCACTCCTTGTTCGGACGTTTTTCCTAAACCACAACATAATCATCATTTCCACACCCGCCATACTCGTCATGTTTAGCTCATGTAGACTTCTTCCTTTTTCCCGAAGATGAAGCTAAAGCTGAAAGGTCGCCGCTTTCACATCGGTGCGAAGATACAACGCGAATCGTCAAAGATTCTGACTTTGCTGACATAGCAAGACTTCGAGACCGCATTCAGCAGAGGCACGAACACTGCAACCGTCTCATTGCTGTCTTGTAGCGCAAGGTATTTCATCGACGATGATGTTCAACATTACGTATTTAGCATATTTTCTATCCACAGAGCTATTCCGCATGGGCGCCCGAAGGGGAGGGCAGAGTGGGGCCCGGGCCCCCCTCCGGCTCACGAAAATGTATACGTGATATAGCAAATACCAGACTTAATATAGCAACCATGGAGATAGGCCCCTCCCTAGAAAATTTTCTTCGGGCGCCCCTGCTATTCCGGGAACTTTGTTTCCAGCCCTCCCCCACACAATCATACTATTACATATGCACTTCGTACTTACCATTAGTAGTAAACATATAATAGTACATACCGCGCATGCTATTACATATTCTATAATCTTACTATCGAGCCCGACGAACGTGAGTAAAGGTTTCCTTAATGTAGTTACCTGGTGCGTAACCACCCTCCCGTTCATCTCCGGCACCGGACGTGAGGTCAGAAAATTAATTGCATATTTGGAAGCATGATCGAACGGAGACGACAACGAATATAATTCGATTACGATGGCCACTTTCGGTTGGATTTCGAGAGATCACGTCCGGCCAAAAGTGGCCAAACCGGGATCAAAATATAATCGTAGTCGTCTCCGTCCGATCAGGATTCCACATATGGATTCCATTTTCCAATGACTTTTTCCGGTTTTAGAGGTTAACAGGGGGTACATGTTGACCATTTCCCGTTGAAAGTGACAACTCGGACGTTGGTTAATATATATATATATATATATATATATATATATATATATATATATATATATATATATATATATATATATATATATATTAGGGTGGTCCTTAAATTTTGATTTCCGAATTTCTTTGGACGAGCCCCCTAAAATGATTCCATATGGGACAAAATTAAGCTAGGAGTAAAATGAACTCAATTGAATAATATTAAATGGTGCCTAAAGCGACCTAAAGTTTTGAATCCGATTACAAACATAGTACAGGGACAAATCTGGAATAAACTCTTGTAATTTAGAAACTCCCTAAGTGAATGCGAACATTCCCTGGATAATGGGGCTAGAGGAAGAGACAGACCTAATTTTGTATAGTATTGGCATGGCGGCCATCTTGAAGTCCGCCATCTTGGATTCAGGTCAACATTTTTAAATAAGAAGAGGGTCATGTGACATAGAAGGTCGTTTTGAGATAGCGTTTCACCAGAAGCACAAATCTGTCATTATTTTAAAGATAGTTTTAGTCATTTAAGAATTATTACCTGTGAAATGATTTCTCCTTTCTACAGGTAATAATTCTTACACGACTAAAAGTATCTTTCAAATAGTGCCAGATTTGTGCTTCTGGCAGTATTGTTCAATCATATATTAACCTTAATAAATACCGTAACGATGATAATTGTATTAATGCATTTAGTATTAGACTAGCATATTGTATACGTGATATAGCAAATACCAGACTTAATATAGCAACCATGGAGATAGGCCCCTCCCTAGAAAATTTTCTTCGGGCGCCCCTGCTATTCCGGGAACTTTGTTTCCAGCCCTCCCCCACACAATCATGCTATTACATATGCACTTCGTACTTACCATTAGTAGTAAACATATAATAGTACATACCGCGCATGCTATTACATATTCTATAATCTTACTATCGAGCCCGACGAACGTGAGTAAAGGTTTCCTTAATGTAGTTACCTGGTGCGTAACCACCCTCCCGTTCATCTCCGGCACCGGACGTGAGGTCAGAAAATTAATTGCATATTTGGAAGCATGATCGAACGGAGACGACAACGAATATAATTCGATTACGATGGCCACTTTCGGTTGGATTTCGAGAGATCACGTCCGGCCAAAAGTGGCCAAACCGGGATCAAAATATAATCGTAGTCGTCTCCGTCCGATCAGGATTCCACATATGGATTCCATTTTCCAATGACTTTTTCCGGTTTTAGAGGTTAACAGGGGGTACATGTTGACCATTTCCCGTTGAAAGTGACAACTCGGACGTTGGTTAATATATATATATATATATATATATATTAGGGTGGTCCTTAAATTTTGATTTCCGAATTTCTTTGGACGAGCCCCCTAAAATGATTCCATATGGGACAAAATTAAGCTAGGAGTAAAATGAACTCAATTGAATAATATTAAATGGTGCCTAAAGCGACCTAAAGTTTTGAATCCGATTACAAACATAGTACAGGGACAAATCTGGAATAAACTCTTGTAATTTAGAAACTCCCTAAGTGAATGCGAACATTCCCTGGATAATGGGGCTAGAGGAAGAGACAGACCTAATTTTGTATAGTATTGGCATGGCGGCCATCTTGAAGTCCGCCATCTTGGATTCAGGTCAACATTTTTAAATAAGAAGAGGGTCATGTGACATAGAAGGTCGTTTTGAGATAGCGTTTCACCAGAAGCACAAATCTGTCATTATTTTAAAGATAGTTTTAGTCATTTAAGAATTATTACCTGTGAAATGATTTCTCCTTTCTACAGGTAATAATTCTTACACGACTAAAAGTATCTTTCAAATAGTGCCAGATTTGTGCTTCTGGCAGTATTGTTCAATCATATATTAACCTTAATAAATACCGTAACGATGATAATTGTATTAATGCATTTAGTATTAGACTAGCATATTTATTTCTGTCATATTCAATACAATGTAATTACTTTCTAGTTAATTTGGTTTCTTAGTTGGTCAATATATGGCAGTAGCAAATAATGTGTTTATACTTTGCAAGTTCTTTTTTAGTTATTTAAAGTGTAAATGCATAAATATAGAAAATATTTTAATTATAATTTTGTAGGCAAAAAGTTTTGTTTGCTTGCAGTATTTTTGATGCCTGATATTCAATTTTTAATATTAAATTGAAGCTCACCAAAATATTTCATATCTATTTGAGTATTTCTATGCTACAGGAGGAACTCTGGCCACAGAGAAGGTAGTGTATATACGAATCTTGGGTATTGTTATCTACGGATGGAAATGAAACGTTTTTTTCAAAGGTTATTTTAGTTCAATTGTCAGGGTTAACAGTTGAATATTTCAATTTTCTGGCGAATTTTGATGGAAAAATCAATCTGCGGATACAACCATGTGTCGAAAAGGAATTTATTGAATTGGTAGTGCCAATGATTAGATCCTGGGAAGTAAATTACCATCAAACAAGCAAGTAATGAGTGTCTTTTTCCACAACTTGAGAACAGAAATCTGACAGTGAGGGGAGAGTGCACGATTAGCTGTTAAAGAAACTGAGATATTTTGGCAAAAGGCAAGAATCCCGGTAAAGGATACCCAATGCAGTGTTGACAAGCTGATTGTATTGTATGAGAAATGGTAAGCATTACAGAACAATGAAACTTCGAGTAAAGTGCAAAGGCAAAAAGAAGTAGTAACCTTCTCAAATATCTTGCCTGATTTATTTTATATAGCACACGCTAATACTCTAGGTATTATTGAAATCAAGAAAGATAGTTTCTTTTATCTCAAAGACAGAAGGGACGACCTGATAACATACTTGGTAGACATGAGTTTGGCGCAAAAAGAACCAAAGTGATATGCACGGCTTCAAAAGAAAGAGGAACGCAAAAGAAAATGCACTTCTGAAGATGAATTGTTTGAACTTTATACACCAAAATACATGGAGGTAAGCAGTTCAAGTAATGAAGAGGAAAACCCAGCTGAGAATGTTAGAGAAAATGTAAAAATGGATGCGTGTGTGCCCGGACCCTCTTTAGAGATGTAAAAGAGGAAAAACTAATTTTATTACTCCAAGACTGGTTGTTGCTCTTGATTGATACTAGGTCACTAATAGATCTGACAGTGACCGCAGAGGCATTAGGCTATGATGTATAGGAACTAGTAATAAATAGGTCTTCGATTCACTAATGCCGAGAGAAAATCCGTAGCGAAGTTGCACAGGACCACAAAAAAACAATTTCAGAGTGCATCAAATGCGTTAGTTGTGCATTGGGACGGAAAACTACTACCGAATTTGACTGGCAGAGTGATTATCGACCGGTTATCAATAATTATTACAGGATGGTCAGGAGAGGCTAATTGGTATTCCCATTTTGTCAACATCAAGAGAAGAACATATTGCTTAAAGTTCTTGCAGGCAGTTTGTTGTGACACTCCTCCCTGCAATATGGGTGATATCAACGGCGGTTGCATTCTGTTAGACCAGAAGCTCGAAAAAAAAATCTATACCTTCCTTGTAGACACCATATTTATGAATTGGTCTTAAAATGTGTATTGATAAGTATTGTGTTTGGTTTACAGCTGGACCAGACGTTCCTCTATTTATACGTTTTCAGAACGAGTGATCTAAAATAGATTGAACTAACTTTATTACAGGAATTGATGATGATGATAACGGTGATGTAAGGAACAACATTTCCGATGTAAAAAATGAAGTGTTAGATTTTGCTATCAAACTTGTAGAAGCAGGACACCGGAGAGGTTACAGGGAATTTTTAGGACTGGTCATCATATTCTTGGGTGGCATACCTCCTCGAGACCTTTTCTTTCGTTTGCGTGGAGCAATTCACCATGAAAGGTGGATGGGAAAAGCAATCTACTGTTTAAAGACATTTTACTTTCACCAACAATTGAGTTTAACGAGGCAAGTATGGATCTTCGGAGAGTATGCATTTTTCTGATACCACTATATGTGCGAGCTTGGTTTAAATGTGATCAAGCATCAAATAACCATTACAAGACTTTCAATTTTTGAAAAGTTTGTACAGTTATAGACAAATAAATGCTGAATTACTTTCTGAAGTGGCTCTTTCTAAATTTTCTCGCCATCTTTGGTACTTACCGAAGGAACACGTAGCTTTTTTTTTTTTTTTTTTTTTTACGAAGTTTGCATTATGGAAAAACAAAGAAATGATTGAAATAATTAAAACTGTAAGAAGAAACCGTGGAACAGCAAAGAAGCTTGACGCAAGAGGTGATACCATAAAAATTCTTGTGAAAAAGAGAAATCAGTGGTTTTGTTACAACAAACACAAAAATTTTCCTCGACAGATTTAAAATAACCATAGAGTTTCTTGAATTTGATCCGATTTCATGGTCAGATAATAATGACTATCTTCAAGGAAAGACAATAGTTAAATTCATTCACGTAACAAACGAAGCAGCAGAAAGAGAAGGTAACTTGATAGGTAATTATAGGTAATTATAGGTAACTTGAAAATAATGCCAGATTTGTGCTTCTGATGAAACGCTACCCCAAAACGATATGTCACATACATGACCCTCTTACTATCTGAAAATTTTTACCTGAATTCAAGATGGCGGACTTCAAGATGGCCACCATGATAATGCTATACAAAATTAGATTGTGGTCTCTTTTTCTAGCTCCATTATCCAAGATATTTTCCCATTTCCTTCAGCCGTTTCTAAATTACAAAGGTTTCTTCCAGATTTTTCCCATATATTATTTATTGTAATCGGATTCAAAACTTTAGGTCGCTTGAGGCATCATTTAAAATTATTCAATGGATCTAATTTTTCTCCTGGCTTAATTTAGTCCCATATGAAACCATTTTAGGGGGGCTCGTCCAAGGAAATTCCTAAATTTATTTTTCAGCATATAAATAAAGACCACCCTAATATATATTTATACGCGTATATATTCTTACTCCTTATGGCCTAGAGACCCAGAATATGTGAATCCGGCTGCCTTGCAACCACTTCCGGTTTGAGATTTCCAACCAGAATTGACTTCAACCTGCATATATTCTTACTCATAATGACCTGCCAACTCCGAATATATGGTTTGGCTGGCTCTTCGACCTCTTTCTGCTGCTCAGAAATCTCTTCCGGTTACATCTGACGAAGTTGTAGGTAGCTATATTAGGCTGTAAATCGCAATGTCACCACTAGCTTACTATTATTATTATTATTATTATTATTATTATTATTATTATTATTATTATTATTATTATTATTATTATTATTATTATTATTATTATTAATCGTTATGGAAGGCCATTTTTGCGTTGTGGTTTCAGCGTGGTCCTTTTCTGTACCGGGTAAACGTGTTCGTTTGAAAATAACGATCGCGAATCGTGTTCCATTTAACATCGATTCGCATCAGTGACTCACCAGAGATCACAATCACCACAGACTGTTTTCATCTTGAGTTTGCAACAGTTGTCTTCGTGCGAAAACAAGTTCCGGTGTATGAGATTCATATCAGGACTAGCTCGGGAGAGTAATGCTCCCGGAAGTAGAAACGAGAAACACAATTCTGATTGGTTGGTGTTATCCACTTCTTGCCACGTTAGATTAAAATAGTAGAAATCAAAGGCTTCCTGCTGTCGGCCTTCGTGCCCGAGTGGGCTAGCGCTATATGCTAGTAATGAAAGTCTCTTTTGGCGCGAGTTCAAACCCGGCCCGAGGAAAGTTTTTTAAAAACTTTTTTTTTTACATTTCTATAACACTTATTAAATTAAAATAATATGAAAATAATACTTAAAAAAGTGATTTATTTATTTTTGTGCAGATAAGTAGTTGTAGTACTTGTTTGTTTAAGTTGTTGGAAGGCCCTATGCTTATGAAAGTTAACTAATGAACGTAGTTCATCCAATTGTAGTAATCTGTCATTAACATCTGGATCTTCCTTGGGAATTCTTAGAATATTGTCGACTGGATATCGAAAATTCACTCCAAAGAGGAGGGAAAAGGGGGATGTTCCTGTCTGAGTATGCGGGGTATTGTTGCAGAAACTAACAGCTTGTTGGAGATAATGTGACCATTTGTAATGGTCTAACTTCGTAAGAAAACGAAGAGCGTTTTGTATCTTTTGTGCTGTTTGTTCTACAGAGCCTATAGTTTTGTGTGATGCTGGAAGTGCATAAGAAACCTCAATATTTAATGATTTTAAAAATTCTTGAGTTTTCGCTGCAAGATGGTTTGGACTTTTGTCAAGATATAATTTACGCGGTACACCATATTTGAGAATGATCTCATTCTGTACGAAATCTATAAAAGTGGTAGCCGTCATATCTTTGACAGGTTTACAGATGGAAAATGACGTTATAGCTTCAGTAGCTATGTAGAAATAATTATAACCATCAGAAGTTGGTAATTTTCCTACAGCATCTATAAAGAACGCATCAAATAGGTTGTTGTGGTAGTGAGTTTGAACGTGAATATTGTTGGGTCTATAATTTCGTTTAAATTTATTACAGTCAATACAAGCGTTTATCTTCTTATGCAGCCATTTTTGAAGATTGGGAATGTAATAACGATCTTTTATAAGAAATTTTAATTTCTGAAATCCAGGGTGACTGTCAGCATGAAATTCTTCAAAGATGGTATCTTTGAGAGATGCTGGTATGCAAAGTCTTAGTTTAGGAGCGGACGGTGAGAAAAATATCTTATAAAGTTTGTGATCTTGTATCACATATCCTTTTGACCATTTTGCATAGTTAGGATGATCTTTTTCATCATTGTGGAGCACCCTGTATATAGTAGAGAATGTAGGATCCTCTCTTTGTAATGCTGGTACATCTGTGCTGCCATCTAACACAAGTAATGTTAGTGGATGCTCTTGTTCATCTATCAGCTCATATTCTTGTTGAGAGAGATAGAGCGGATGACGAGACAGATAATCTGCTATGTTTTTAGATGAACTAATGTGGCGCACTTCAAAATCAAAGAGCTGAATAAAAGATAACCACCTTGTCATTTGACTTGTCAAATTCGTGGTCTTTTTAACGGCTGTTAAAGCAAGATTGTCTGTAAGTAATGTAAATTTACCACCTATCAGATATTTATAGAACTTCTTAAGGGCAAGAACTACTGCAAACAGTTCGATTTGATATATAGGTCGAGCTTTAATTCGTGGTGGAAGAGTAGCACTGGCGTATTGTACAACAGACCAATGCTTTTCATGGGGCAGTTTCTGAAACAAAGCCGCAGCCGCGCCTATCTGGGATCCATCCGTTATGACCATGTGTTCTGCAGCTGGATTGTATATTTGCAGTATTGGTTGCTGTTGCCATCTTTTTAAGCTGCTCAAATCGATCCTCTAATTCAGGAGTCCACTGAATTATCTTTTGTTTGCTAGCTGCTAATTTATGTAAGGGTGCTGCTACTAAGCTAATTTTATTATAAAATGCACGATGAAATTGCATCATAGCAAGGAACGATTTAAGTTGCTTTACGGTCTTTGGACGTTCTAAGGCGGTGATTGCTTTAACCTTATCTGGATCTTGAGATATCTGTCCTTTATGTATTATATGGCCGAGAAATTTAAATTTTTGAACACCAAATTGAGTTTTCTTTAAATTAAACAAAAGACCATATTTTTCGGCAGTGGTTAGAGCACGTTCTAACACACGCAACATGCCTTCAAAGGTGCTGCTTTTAAATATTAGGTCATCAATGTAATTTAGAAAGTCTTGTTCCGAAAAATCTCTGTATATTTCTTTTATAATTCTATGTAAAATTAAGGTAGAAGTTCGAAAACCTTGAGGCAATCTACGTAGTTTTAGCAATGTATGGGGAAAACCTAATTGACTAACACTAAAACTAGTTAGATCTTGGTCTACTTCATCAAGCGGGACTTGGTAGAAAGAATTCGAGAGGTCCGCAAGACAACAGAAATTTGCATTGTATAACTGGTCTAAAACATCTTGTGTCCCAGGCTGTACATCATTGATAGGTTGCGACCTCTGCGAAAGAACGCGTAAATCCAAAACAACACGAACATCTTTCGAATTTCTCTTTGGAATCACCAATAAGTTATTACGATATAAAGCATTTGATGGAGCTAAAATGCCATTATCTAACATTTCTTGTATCTTTGCCCTAGCTTGCTCACGAAGTCTAAAAGGTATCGTATAAGTTGGCACTGTCCACGGAGTACGATCCACGATATTAAGGCTAGCAGAAAAGCTATCAATGCTTTGAAAATCCCTATCGTGCCATTGAAAACAAGTAGGATGCTTTTTGAGTACATTCAATATTTTATCTTGTTGTTCTTGAGGCAAATCAGGGTTAATTTGAAATTTGGAATGATCTATGTGCTGCTTAATTTTTTCAAAGCGTGCTGTGACTCTCTGTTTGACCTGTTGTTTAGTAGGTTCAAATAATTTCCTAACTGTATATATTTCTGATGTTTCTACATCTTTTGGAAGCAAAGCGCCTTGGGCTATATGCAACCCTTTTGCAAAGAACTTCCTACTAGGAGTGGGATTTATAATTGGAAGATATAGGCTTTTAGAACTTAAAGCTGTGTGAACAAAAACGCATGATTGCATATTCTTGTATATTGGAGTGTGTACAAGAAATTCTGTGTCAGGAATATGCGTATCTAATGTAAGCCTAACATACCGCACTGAATTGGGTGGGATAACGACACCTTGGCGCACATAAAAGTTAAATTTACAATTTTTACAGACTTTAGCCGAAAGTGAAGTTTCTTTATTGAATTCTTTTGGCAATCTTTGATTATTACCGAAATGCTCTAACTGTAAAGAACTGGCCTGATAATTTATATTAGCATTATGATGCAACAGAAAATTATTTGACAAAAGAATTGGAATATTTGCTATTGGTGAAATTCTAAAAAGTACTTGAAAAATCTTGCCTTCTATCTCAATTGGAAGAATTACAGCTTTTGTAAGATTTAGGGGAGTAGAAGATATTCCATATACTTTGGTATGTAATGTAAACTTTTTACAATTCTTAGGCACTAACGAATAGTGAAGCAGCGATGCTTGTGCACCTGTATCAAGAAGCAAATTACATTCTGTACCATTTATTTTTCCTCTAATATACGGCAACTGATTTTTAAACAGTAATGGAACTGTGACTGTATTTCGTTCATTAACCTCCTGTTTATGAGATTTATTATTACAAGTAGTCATCACTACATTCTCAGTGGATGTTTGAGTAATAGGAAAAGCATTCTTAAACTGTTCGTCTTGGTCATTAATTTCAGGCGTCCCGGAGGAGATAGTGTGGTGGGGAACGGCCTTTTCTAATTTATTTATCTCGGTATCCACATCTACAGACTGAAAATTCGTTTGCGTTTCAACACTAATTTGTTGCTTATTATTTTGATCTAAAGGCTTAAAAGTATGAATAGTGGCTTTTGCACTAAAATTGTGGGAAACACCACTAACAGGGGAATGGTCTACTGATGACTCTGTTACACTAGTGTTTGAACCTGAAACGGATTCCTGATTACTTTTCGTGTGCAGATCAGTGACCAAGTCTTCAGTCACAGTGGTGGGAATCGCCACGGAAGTGTGAAACGCCACTAAGGAAGACTCTTGTACATGAGCCTTGGTACTAACAAATGCTGGTGCATTTGGGTTAAGCCTACTGGACGAAGTATGTTTATTGTTCATGGAAGGAACCGAAACAGAATTTTGCCTAAACGTGTTTGAAACCGAATAAATAGGTAATGAATGCTGAAAACCCAGGGGTTGCATGCGAGATTGGGTAAAATCAACCCCTAATGCTACTCGTTTTTTGTTGTATCCTCTATGGCTAGGAAATTATTCCTAGGGGATGAAAGCGGGTTCATCACAGGATATGTTCCTGGATTATACAATATGGGATGCATATATTGAAATGATGGAGGTTGAGGGACAAAATATTGAGAATAAAAGCGTTGAGGGTTTTGTTTTCCTTTGGAAAACTGGTTGTTAACTTTTGTTGTCTTCCTATTATTTTTGCCTTGTCCACCGTTATGTTTACAACACGTTTGTGTCTGCTGTATAGGACTGTTTTGGTGAGAAGGTGATCGTGACCTACTTTGTTTCCGTAGTTTGTTTTTCTTCTTACCTTGTTGAATATGCCTGGAGGGCTTTTCAACCGCTACTGCAATTGTGTTTTCATCTAAGTTTTGCTTTTTGATTGCTATCTGTAAAGCTTTCAACTGGTTAGATATCGATTCTAAAGGATCTGTTTTGCTTTCTACACTAGAGGAAGGAAGTTGCAAAGAAACTTCTTTTTCATTCTGTACACGATAATTAACTAACGTCTCTGATCGTTCTATTATTTCTGCTTTGTCAATAAGCTGTGTAAAATTCTCAAAAGTATGCTGGCTAAATAGCGGAATATATCTAGGCAACAAGGAAAGAATAGTTTGCAGTACAAATGATTTGAAAGGCATCGGCGGAGAAATCCTTTGCGACAGGTCGAACTTCTCATAGAGAAACTGTGTCAACCGGTCTGACTCTAACTGACATCGTTGCTGAAATAGCAAAGTTGCTTGCAGCGATGAACGGTTTGGTGAAAACTGATCCAAGAATTTCTCGCGTAATTCTTTCCATGTTAAATTTAAATAGTCCGGATTGTTATCTAACCAAGTATACGGGAATTTGCCTAACGAAAGTTTAAATACCTGTTTCTTTGTATCTTCATTCCAATTATGAATGAGTGCAAATCGATCAAAGCTTTTTAGAAATTCTGAAGCATCCTGGCCGTTTTCGTTAGAAAAGGTTTCCAAGAAAGAATGTGATGAAACAGGAGTATGTACGGAATTACTTAAAGACGTACTTTGAGAAATCTTTTGCTTGTTACGTGACATTGCTTTGAACTCTAATGATAGACACTTTCTCTAATAAAAAGACACAAGAAAAAACTATCTATGCAATATAAGATGCAAAACTTAACACCACATGTATAAAGACATTGATAAAACGTGTTGAGTTTGCTTGAGTGAGAATGTATTTGCCTTTTTATATATTATAAAGCATGAAAGTATCATATCAAATGATCACATCACACCACAATAGCTAAATGCTAATTTCAGTGGTTTAGTCTAACAAAAAAAATACTGATTATAAAAATTGAATTTGTCTTTTACCATTCGCGTCGGAGCCATGTATCGATTTAATGATATTTAAGGATCGATTTAATGATGCATATTGTACTGATTTACAGATAAGTAATCATCTTAATTGGGTAGTATAGTGGGTTTCTTTTAGATTATTGATTTAGGTTTCAAATGTCTTGAAATTAAATTCAGTTTGATGTAAGTTTATTAGATAACAAATCAGATTATTAACAAAACATCTTACAAATGTTGCAGACATGTTCAAAGTTAATAATTCAAATAAGTAATAATTTAGTGCACTAAAGATGTCTGCTATCTTCAAGACAAGTTAAGATTTACTATACCGAGATCTGAAGGATCTGGTAATTTAATAGGCCTAGCAGGAGACCTCCATGAGAACAATTTAAATACATTCTCAATGCAAGACAAAATTCAACAAATTAAAAAGGTTAACTTACATGAAAGTACTCGTATGAAATACATTCTCATATCTCGATGAATATAGACGTCAGCCAGTAATCCTTCCCGTCTTCTTTCTTACTTTCACAGTAAAATTTTGGGAAGTATTTATATGAATTGTGAAGTACTTTCACTGGCTTATAATACAAAAACAACTAGGACGTCATACATCCTTGTAGTCTATTTTAAAGTTGTTTTTGTATTTTAAAGTTTCTCTATATTCCAACAATAACTATATGTGTAGTTCTTGTACATGCTTAATCAAAAGTTTTTGATACTTTAATTTTAATACAATAAAAAATTTTAATATTTCACAGATTGTTAAAAGATGTTAACAATAGTCAACACAGTGATGATGAGAGATGAGTGAAATGGTGGAATGAAGAAAGTGGGAGGAAACGGGAGAACCCCGAGAAAACCCACGAGCACGGTGTTTGTCCACCACAAAGTTCACTTGGCGGGGGCTGGGATCGAACCTGGAACCCCAAGCACCAGAGGTGAACGCTCTACCACTGAGCCACCGCGCCCCCAAGGGACGATGATTAATAAAAGTGAATGATGATGGAAGAATTGGTGGAATGAGGAAACGGAAGTACTCCGAGAAAACCCACGGACATGCTGTTGTCCACCATAAACTTATTTGGGCAGGGATCGAACCAGGAATTCCACGAAACTGAGGTAAGCACCCTACCACTGAGCCACTATGTGCCAGGGGCGGGTCCAGGACCGACTTCTGGGGGGCGATGGGTTGTCATACTGCTACTTTTAAGGGCTCCAAACTTTGAAATGGGTTTTATTTATATATCTAAAATAAGAAAGTTTCGTCTTCTGGGGGATCCGCCCCTGCTGTGTGCCCTCAAGAAGTAGATGAAGAAACAAATACAAGTACAAAGAAAATCAGTAAAGTACTGAGGAATACTATTAGATATAGTTGAGTCATGGAATGTTGAGACTAATCTATCCGCAATTATAACATTCGATCTTCCAATTTTACAGATAAACCATTATGTCTGACTTCATGTACTTACAAGAAACGTGGTCCATCGTAATCTTCTCCCAGCAAAGTAGCTGTAGAGGTCTCAACTCGATAGGTTTGTTCTGTGCACATTGGCAGACACCGATCACAGTCAATAGAATCCGCTAGTTCTTTAGTGAGTTCTTCTACGTCCACAGACGGTTTCATTGTTCCTAGTTTATCTACAAGGTGATGAAAACAGACATTTTGATTGAAACATTTCCATATTTAATCTTCAATTGCATATGTGAAAAACGTCACTTATTTAGAAATGAGAATACTGACCAAAGGAAATGCTTATTATTAGTGATCTGTATTACAGTTTCGGTAACATATCCTTGTCTTAATCAGACACATTACTAGAAGACAAAGATACATTGTCAGAATTGTAATGTTGTAATATAAATTAAGCTTATGTATAGAATATTAAATTTTAAAAATACAATGGAAAGGAGAAAGCAAACATATCCAATGAATGTAAAGCACTTGGTTAATTTTTCTCCGAGAAGAAGGAATATATATATATATTCAATTTTATATATTTTTCTGTAAATACAGAGTGTTTTAAAACAACACCTACAACGTTTGGGAGGTGATTCCTAGCACCAAGATAACACAAAATGTATAGACCAACCTGGGTGCACAAATGCTTCCCTTCGAAGTAATAGGCTACCGAAACCATAAAGAAAATGAACTTTAAAGGTCCATAGCTTTAAAACTCACTCACGCAACAATGTTTATCGACGGAATTTGGCTACGGGCATATAATTTGAAGCACTCACTAACTACCTCTATAAAAATTGTTGCGTGAATACCTTAGGATTCTGAAACATGTATTTTTGGATAGCGCACTTATTAGTTCCTAAGTGAAATCTTGACCCGACTACTGTAGATTCCATAGTATTGAAACTATAGACCTTTAAAGCTCATTATTTCATGTTTTCGGCAACCTATAACTCCAAAAGGGCGCACTTGTATACCCAGGTTGGTCTATACTTTTTGTCTTATCTTGGTGTTATTAATCTCCTCCCAAACGTTGTCGGTGCTGTTTTGAAACACCCCGTATATACACTTTCGTGTTTGAAAAGAAATATGAACCAAGTTAGTTTCCTAGAAAATCGAAAAGGAAAGCAGAAGAGAGAAAATATCAAAATAGTATATGAAAATAGAAAATAAACCAGTGAAACCCAAAAAGCGAGATATATAGAAACTATCGTCGACATGAACAAAAGGGTTTTTTTCTTCGATCATTCAGTTTTCTCTTATTTGGCAATAGTCAGTAGTACGTCAGTAGGATCTTCTAGCTTAGACCGAGATAGGATGGTATTCAGTAACCAGAAAGTGACAACCTTAATCAGCGGCGGATATAGCACGGGGCCGGGTGGGGGTGGGGGTGCTAGGTCAGTAGTAGGCCCCCCCGTATATTGAGCCGAGTCAGCAAAAATTTTCTCGATTCTGATTGGCTGAGAGAGGTCACGTGACGTTAGGCCCCGCCCACGCGGGAAATTCAAATTTTTTAGGTCACGTGGTATGACGTCATGAGTCACCCTGCGGGAAAATCCCTCACCCGGGATTTTTTAATGTTCGTTTCCTTTTACGGGTAAGATGTGTGTTTTGATTGGTTGATAGCTGTCACGTGATTTTAGACCCTGCGATATTTGAAATTCGTTCCCTTTTATGGGTAAGATGAGTGTTTATGATTGGCTGATAGAGGTCACGTGATCTTAGACCATGCGATATTTGAAATTCGTTCCCTTTTATGGGTAAGATGAATCCTTTGGTACCACGATGATAGAGGTCACGTGATCTTAAGCCCTGTGACTTTTGAAATTCGTTTCCTTTTTTACGAGTAAGATGAGTGGTTTGGTACCTCGATTCTGATTGGCCGACAGAGGTCACATGATCTTAGACCCACCACACACCCCATGAGTGAAATATAGAGCGATATGTCGGTGATCACCCTAGACCTGTATTTTAGAATTTTGTTCCCTTTTTATGGTTATCCTTAAAGTTCCCATGAAGGGCTCAACCTCCTCCTTAAATAACCCTTTTATGGTATCATGATATTGTACTGAAGTTTACATTAAATATTATCGTTCTCTTTGATAGATAAGATGATTACCAGCTTTTTTACCTTGATGGAGATCCTGTCCTTGAATTAGTAGCCTATGTCTCTGGAAGTAACAATGGTGAAAGAGGGGTGTCGCTTGTAGATTACTTATAACACATTGTTGTGAGTTTAAGCGATTTATTGCTCAGTAAGCGCTTCATTAATGGAAACAGTGTTGCCAGATTTTTCTTACCTAAACTGCTCCGATTCTTTTCGAAACGGTTCCGCAGAGTACAAGAAATTTTAAACTAAAAAATTTTTTCGAACTAAAAAAAAATTTCAAAACTAAAAAAATTTTAAACAAAAATTTTCAAACAAAAAATTTTCGAACTAAAAAATTTGAAACAAAAATTTCAAAAAAATTCGAACTAAAAAATTTAAACTAAAAACTTTCGAACTAAATTTTCAAATCAAAAAATTTTCGAACCCCCAAAAAAAATTCGAACTAAAAAAATTGAAACAAAATTTTGTCGAACTAAAACATTTTTAAAAACAAAAGTTTCGAACTATAGATGTAAATCACATCTAAAAATTTTCAAATCAAACTTTTTATCGAACTAAACTTTTAAAATTTTCGAACTAGAAATTTAAACCAAGTTTAAGAAAAAATCCTAAGAAATGTTTTTTCAGGAATCGAACTCAGGTCTTTCAAACCAAAGATGTGTATGCTAACCGCTTAAATGAATTCGGTTTTAATCGATCTTGGTGGGTTTCGAACCATGGTCCTTGAAAAGGATACACATATACTTTAAGAAAATAAATCTGACAGTGTAACGCTTCTCAAATCAAACTTTTTATCGAACTAAACTTTTAAAATTTTCGAACTAGAAATTGAAACCAAGTTTTAGAAAAATCCTAAGAAATGTTTCTCCAGGAATCGAACTCAGGTCTTTCAAACCAAAGATGTGTATCCTAACCGCTTAGCTATGAATGAATTCGGTTTTAATCATGCTTGGTGGGTTTCGAACCATGGTCCTTGAAAAGGATACACATATACTTTAAGAAAATAAATCTGACAGTGTAACGCTTCTCAAATCAAGCTTTTTTATCGAACTAAACTTTTAAAATTTTCGAACTAGAAATTTAAACCAAGTTTTAGAAAAATCCTAAGAAATGTTTCTCCAGGAATCGAACTCAGGTCTTTCAAACCAAAGATGTGTATCCTAACCGCTTAGCTATGAATGAATTCGGTTTTAATCGTGCTTGGTGGGTTTCGAACCATGGTCCTTGAAAAGGATACACATATACTTTAAGAAAATAAATCTGACAGTGTAACGTGGATTAAAATAAAATGCTGATAGACTTCTTTGTGTGACGACATAGAAGTACATATGATTGAAAATGCAAACGTCAGCGGATCGCATTACTTTAGTTTTACTACGAACGTGTCAGCATGATTCATGAAAAAAAGCAAACATTGACATTCTCGTATGGAATATGAGGAAAATGAAATGTCGTCACAGTTACGACAAGTAGTGACATGATCCTGACAGAAAGCATTTGGGATCAGAACTGTGATACTAGATGTTGTAACTATTGAGAAACTTGAATGACGTCACGATCGATTGTTACACATCGTTTTCGTTCGTGATTCATGACAAAAGCAGCGAGCGTTTTGATTGGTTCGTTGTGATGTCATTTTATAAATTTCCTCGTTTCTGATTGGTTGATGATGACATCGTTTTTACAACGACCTAAATAAAAATCTAAATTTCATTTTTCAAATCTTACACCGCTCTCAACTGTGAAGTGAAGAAGATCTGCTTTTTTAGAAGTGTCTTCATTTAAGCTTTACTGCACCGACTTTTTGTTCATTGAATTTGAGGTAAGTTCAGTGAGATTTTATTTGTCACCCAAGATTCGAAAATCATTTTTATTTTATATTTGTGGGGGTGGATCACTCATACACTGTTTTACTTTTAGTACGAAATATTTAGACTATGAAGGAATTAGTGGAATGGGAAAGTGGGAGTACGAATCAGGAACCCCCACACATTAGAAGTAAGCACAAGAAATGATATGTTTAGCGACCCTTCAGCGAGCACCCGTCGGGAATTGAGCCATGGCCAAAGATGTGTGCGCTTAGTTTTGAAAAGAATGCATTACAAAATTTCAGAAACTATGCCTGAGAATAATATGGTTCGATACCCTTTGAAAGCATTAGCGTCCCTTCAGCTTAACGTGATATTCGAGCAACCGCCCGGGATTGAACCAAGGCCAGAGGCGTGTTCGTCAATCATTTAGCTTAGTTTTGAAAAGAATGTATGATAACGCATGAGAATATTAAATTTCAAAAAAGGCTTGACAGCGATCCGACGTGGGAAAGCAAACCCCACCGAGGATTGAACCAGGACCTTCCACGTTAGAAGCATGTACGCTAACCGCTTAAATAAAAAAGAGTGCATGAATATTTGGTTAAAAGATTTACGCTATACAGATTTTGTTTCGACAATTACGTATGTGTAACGTTAATGGTTGGTAAATCTCTTCAACTTGCAAACGCATCATTTAAAGGTCGTTGTGAGTAGAAAAAAATGCTTACGCGTATTTTATCACATCTCAGTAGTGTTGAAACATTCATTCATGCATTCTTTTTATCACTATAGAATGGTAGGTCAGTTACATGCTGATGTAATGGTTTCGAGTTTGACAGCAATAAAATACTCATTTCAGTAACATAATTATTTTTTAAAAAAACTTTGATTTCTAGTACATGTGCTTTCATAATGAGATTCTGAACGTCACCGCCAGGGGAATCAAACTCAGGACCTTTACATGAATTGCTTAGTTAATTATTTATCATGAATGTTATGATTTCCCGAACTAAGCGGTTAGCATACGCGCCTTTGGCGTGGGAGACCAGGGTTCGATTCCCGGCGGGAGCTCATGTGGTTCGGATTCCACGTTAATCAGTAGGTCCGCGTCTCATATAGCATCGCTGCTGAAAGGGACGCTAAACTAAAAATCAAAAAAATCAACTCAAATTCACGCTGCTCAATTCCTTTTTCCCATTACATATTTGTTTTACCGTACCTGTTTGTTTGTTTTCATTTTAACCATGGTCGAATCGTGTTTTACTGTTTGTAATGAAATTACTCGTCATTATAGACGATTTATGTACGTTTATGTATGTATTATGAGGCGTGTACGTCAACCATTTAGCTTAGTTTTGAAAAGAATGTATGATAACGTGTGAGAATATTAAATTTCAGAAAAGGCTTGACATGCACCGACGTGGAAAGCAAACCCACCGAGGCTTGAACCAGGGCCTTCCACGTCCGAACCATGTACGCTAACCGCTTAGTCACAATAAAAAAAAAAATACGCTATACAGATTTTGTTTCGACAATTACGTATGCGTAACGTTAATGTTCGATGAGTCTCTTCAACTTGCAAACGTATCATTTAAAGGTCGTTGTGAGTGGGGAAAAAAAATGCTTACGCGTGCTTTCTAACATCTCAGTACTGATGAAACATTCATTCATTTCATGCATTCTTTTTATCACTATAGAATGTTAGGTCAGTTACATGCTGATGTAATGGTCTCGAGTTTGACGACAATAAAGCACTCATTTCAGTAACATAATTATTTAAAAAAAAAACTTTGATTTCTAGTACACGTGCTTTCATAATGAGATTCTGAACGTCACCGCCAGGGAATCAAACTCAGGACCTTTACATGAATTGCTTAGTTAAGAATTTATCATGAATGTTATGATTTCCTGTTTATCAGGTGATTAAGATTTTTTCTTTCTTCTTTTCTTTTGTAGTAAATTCACGCTGCTCAATTCCTTTTTTCCTCACATTACATATTTGTTTTACCGTACCTGTTTGTTTGTTTTCTCCTTTTATTAACATGGCCGAATCGGGTTTTATTGTTCGCAATGAAATCACGCGTCATTATAGACGATTTAACATTGAGGGCAGAATGTTCGAAATTCAATTCAACGCACCGCCCGTAGGAACCGATATCATACAGTATGTACATAATAGTTTCCAAGCAATGCTAGACCATTTATTAGCCAATGTCGACGATGAGGCGATGGTTGGTTTATCAGTAATATCACCACGCAACACGAATAAACCGTTTTGGGTGAGTTTTCGCCAAGCGCGAAACTTGACACTGGAAACGATGTGGGCCTCCTTTGAAAGAGTGTTACAAAGTAACAATGCATTTCTCCTGCACGAACCATTCACCGTTCATTTTCATCGTGTGGATATTCCACGTGGCTATGGCGGTTTGCGGCAAGGAATACTTCAAAACGAAGAATTGTTACGTTGCAAGCGAGGGATTGTACGTGTAAAAAATCAAGATTCAAGGTGTCTAGCGTACTCCATTGTTATTGCTATTGGCCTGAAAAAGTACAAGAATGTAGATATGAAACGACACAGACAATATCAAGATCAATCAAAATGTGTTGTGGACGGTGAAGTCGATGCGTTATGTGCAAATGCAGGAGTGAATTTGGATCATGGTGCCAGTGTAAATGAAATTCGACAATTCCAGGCATACCTCAAAGAATATAAAATTACAGTGTATACCAGTTTCACAGGCCATGATATCATGTACGAGGGGCCCAACGACGAAAATCGCACTCCCATAAATTTGATTTGTTTGGCTGGCCATTTTGATATCATTCAATCTTTAACTGCTTGTTTTGCAACCAAGTTCTACTGTGAAGCGTGCCATAAAAAGTATAGTAAACGTAATGAACATGTAAAAAATTGTCCTGTAACATGCTCCAAATGCTTACAGAGACCTCTATGCGACAAGACTCAAACACCGATATTGTGTAACGACTGCAATCGTCAATTTTACGGCGAAGAATGTTTTAACAATCATCGTAATGCTCCATATCATCAAGGGGAACCTGTATGCAAAATGGTGAAGCAATGTACTAGATGTTACAGAGTATATTCCTTTGTACGAAGTGGAGAACGCATTCATGATTGCAATGAGATCTTTTGCAATGTTTGTAAGAAGATTGTTCCAGGATCCCATCAATGTTTTATGCTTCCTGATCGACAATGCTTGAAACCTGGTGTTCCTTCACTCATGCACGCAAAGAAAGCCTTATTGATATTCTATGATATAGAATCTATGCAGGACACGAATATTGGCGATAATACGTATGTACACATTCCAAATTTATTGGTTGCACAACAAGTATGTTATGCATGTGTTGAAAACGCTAATATCGAGCAGTCTTGCAGTACGTGTGGTCAGCGTCAGCATATTTTCCAAGGAGAGGATCCAGTTTATAATTTTCTCCAGTACTTGCGGGAACGTCGTCCCAATATAAATAGGATTTTCTGTGTCGCACACAACGCTAAGGGATACGATGGACATTTTATTTTAAAGGCTATGGTAGAACAATGCCAATGGAGACCTGACGTCATATTAAATGGGACCAAGATACTGAGTTTAACGTTGAATAATCTGACGTTCATTGACTCGTTGAACTTCTTGCCTATGGCATTAAGTAAATTGTCAAAAGCGTTCAATTTACCCGCAACCAAAGGCTACTTCCCGCATTTCTTCAACACCAAGGAGAATCAATCGTATATTGGACCACTTCCAGAAACGAAGTATTATGGTGCAGATGAAATGGCCGTCGAAGACAGAAACAAGTTCATGCAGTGGTACAACGATCATCGTAATGATACGTTTGATTTCCAGAAAGAAATTCTCAAGTATTGTATTCAAGATGTCAATGTACTGCGACAAGCATGCGTTTCGTTTATGACGTCATTTGAAACAGAAACCAAAGTGAATCCCTTCTTGGAGACGATCACGATTGCCAGTGCTTCCAATCTAGTATTCCGCCGGAATTTCCTTAAACCTAATACCATAGGAATTCTACCGGCACATGGCTATCGATGGAGAAGTACCCAATCGATCGCTGCAATGCAATGGCTGGCCTACATTGAAAAAACCGAAGAAAAACAAATCTTACATGCGGCCCGACAAAAAGAAGTGTTTATTGCGGGATTCCATGTTGATGGTTACTACCAAGATCCTGAGACGTTAGAGGAGCACGTCTACGAGCATGCCGGCTGTTTTTACCACGGGTGTAAAGTATGTTTTACTACAGGCCGTAATCAGCCCATCTACAGCAATCCAGAAGACACTATGGAATTCCGTTATGAACGAACGCAAAGAAAAAATGCAAGACTGCGTGAATTGGGGTACATTGTACATGAAATGTGGGAGTGTGAATTTAATCAGTTCTTAAAACAAAATCCTGCAATGGCGACGTATCTGAAGAATCACCCGTACATGAACCGCAGACCATTAAATCCAAGAGATAGTTTTTTTGGAGGAAGGACCAATTGCGTGAAATTGTACCACCAAGTCGATGAAAAAGCAGGGGAAGTAATAAAATATTTCGATATTGTCTCGCTTTATCCTTACATCAATAAGTGTGCTAAATACCCTGTAGGCCATCCACGAATTTATCTACAGGGTGATGAAAATATACCACCAATAAATAAAGTCAATGGTCTAATCAAAATGTCGATATTACCAAGTCGCCATCTTTATCATGGTCTCCTGCCTTACCGATGTAACAAGAAACTACTGTTTCCACTGTGTGCTGCGTGTGCCGAAGAAATGAACCCAGACCCTACAGCAACGTGTACACACAACGACCAGGAGCGATGCCTCACTGGAACATGGGTATCATATGAAATCCAGAAAGCAATAGAATTAGGATATCAACCAGTGGAAATTTTTGAAATTTGGGATTATGACATTGAACAATATGATCCCATCACGAAAACAGGTGGCTTGTTCACGGAATATATCAATACATTTTTGAAATCGAAAATGGAAGCGTCTGGCTGGCCCAGTTCCTGTGTCACCGAAGAAGACAAATCAAAATTCATACAAACCGTCCTGGAGCGTGAAGGTATTGCATTGGATCGGTCCAAAATTGAAAATAATCCTGCACGAAGAAGTTTATCTAAGCTTTGTGTTAATGCTCTTTGGGGAAAGCTTTGCCAAAGATCAAACTTTAGCCAGACCACAATTATTGATCGGCCGGAAGAATTTTATGAAAAACTCACTTCCCCCGACATTAAACTCCATCAAATTGTACCCATCAATGATACGATGTTGTATGCGTTCTGGGAGTACAATGAACATGTGCCTGTTCAAAACCGAAACACCAATGTCGTGTTAGGTGCATTTACAACATGTCAGGCACGTCTGGAACTGTACAAGTACCTGGAAATGTTGCAGGAACGTGTTTTATATTTCGACACGGATTCTGTAATATTTACGGAGAAGCCCGGGGAGCCAACCATTGAACCTTCAACGTACTTGGGATGCTTATCGAATGAGATGGAATCTTACGGACCACGAGCATACATCAAGACATTTGTCAGTGGAGGACCAAAAAATTACAGCCTAGAAATATACAATCCGGATACCAACGTCACCAGTTACATATGCAAAATTAGAGGATTTACATTAAATTACAATGCAGGACAGCAATTAAATTTCAACACGCTAAAAGAAATGATTACAAATCAATGCCGTGGACAAGTCACCATCACTATCCCCCATAAGATATGCAGGACTAAAGACCATACCATCGTCACACGCAAAGAAGAAAAAATGTACAGTATCCAGTACACAAAACGTCGATTTAAAGAATTCAATTCCTATGATACGGTTCCGTACGGGTACGTTAAAAAACAAAAGATGGAACTGGAAAAAGAAGATGAAGAAGAAAAAACTGTAAATACCCAATAAGGCCGTCATTTCTTTTTTTCCTTTTCCTTTTCTTCTTTCCCTTCCTTAACCGCAAAGCAACAACACCAAGAAGAAAATGAAGTACCCACAAGAGTTTATAAACCACCACCAACACCATCAGTGGAAGAAATGCAGTCATCTCGTACCGAAGGAGGAACCTTGACCATAAAGCAGCAACACCAAGAAAAAATGCAGTACCCAGAAGAGTTCATAAACATCCATCGGTGGAAGAAATGCTGTCATCTCGTACCCGAGGAGGAAGATGAGCCTAAACAGATCCATCTTTTACGAGTAAGTTTTATTTCTCTCTTATCAATATTGACTCATTTTTATTGTTTCAGAAAAAAAAAGAAATTCATAAAGTAATCCGTCGTTTCTTCTTTTTCTTTCCAGGATACGGCTACAAGATTCGAAGATGATGACGCGTCCAACATATTCATTAAACTAGATCCTGTATTTATTATGTTAATAAACATGTATAGGAAGAGCACATACCTTTCGTTAAATACAACAAGTTGAAAAAAAAATGTGTTTTATTATTTCTTGAAACCCTGAACACTTGTTTTCAAATAAATGGTAATCTTGAAAATTTAAGGTGAAAAATATATTCAAGATTTGGTTTACATGATTTTGTTCGAAAAAATAATTAAAGATTTTTTTAGTGTCCAAAATTTGATTTTTAATTTAGTTCGAAAAATTTTTAATTTGAAAATTTTCAAATGCGGTTTACATCTTTAGTACGAAACTTGTTTTTAAAATTGGTTCGAAATTTTTTTAAAATTTTTAGTTCGAAAAATTTTGATTTGAAAATTTAGTTCGAAAGTTTTTAGTTTAAAATATTTTTCGAAAAATTTTTAATTTTTTTAGTTCGAATTTTTTTTGGGTTCGAAAATTTTTTGTTCGAAAATTTTTTGATTTGAAAATTTAGTTCGAAAGTTTTTAGTTTAAATTTTTTAGTTCGAATTTTTTTGAAATTTTTGTTTCAAATTTTTTAGTTCGAAAATTTTTTGTTTGAAAATTTTTGTTTAAAATTTTTTTAGTTTTGAAATTTTTTTTTTAGTTCGAAAAAATTTTTTAGTTTAAAATTTCTTGTACTCTGCGGAACCGTTTCGAAAAGAATCGGAGCAGTTTAGGTAAGAAAAATCTGGCAACACTGTTTCCATTAATGAAGCGCTTACTGAGCAATAAATCGCTTAAACTCACAACAATGTGTTATAAGTAATCTACAAGCGACACCCCTCTTTCACCATTGTTACTTCCAGAGACATAGGCTACTAATTCAAGGACAGGATCTCCATCAAGGTAAAAAAGCTGGTAATCATCTTATCTATCAAAGAGAACGATAATATTTAATGTAAACTTCAGTACAATATCATGATACCATAAAAGGGTTATTTAAGGAGGAGGTTGAGCCCTTCATGGGAACTTTAAGGATAACCATAAAAAGGGAACAAAATTCTAAAATACAGGTCTAGGGTGATCACCGACATATCGCTCTATATTTCACTCATGGGGTGTGTGGTGGGTCTAAGATCATGTGACCTCTGTCGGCCAATCAGAATCGAGGTACCAAACCACTCATCTTACTCGTAAAAAAGGAAACGAATTTCAAAAGTCACAGGGCTTAAGATCACGTGACCTCTATCATCGTGGTACCAAAGGATTCATCTTACCCATAAAAGGGAACGAATTTCAAATATCGCATGGTCTAAGATCACGTGACCTCTATCAGCCAATCATAAACACTCATCTTACCCGTAAAAGGGAACGAATTTCAAATATCGCAGGGTCTAAAATCACGTGACAGCTATCAACCAATCAAAACACACATCTTACCCGTAAAAGGAAACGAACATTAAAAAATCCCGGGTGAGGGATTTTCCCGCAGGGTGACTCATGACGTCATACCACGTGACCTAAAAAATTTGAATTTCCCGCGTGGGCGGGGCCTAACGTCACGTGACCTCTCTCAGCCAATCAGAATCGAGAAAATTTTTGCTGACTCGGCTCAATATACGGGGGGGCCTACTACTTAGGTCCCCCAGTTTTTCAGAGTGACGAAAATAATTTAAGCTATTATTTATATACTTTTGAAACTTTATAGTAAGCTCATGATATACTTATTATACTCTGGACTTTGGCAGCATCCTAATTTTTACTTTCTAGATCCGCCACTGACCTTAACTTTGTAAATTATATCTTTCATTAATCTACGTTATCTTCAAACTTGAAAGAAGTTCTGAGAAATACGGAGGTTTTCCGCACACAATGCAATTATCTTAGTTTAATCTCAACATGTAAGTACTTCTTGTTTCTTAAGATTTGCTTATCACACTTGCAATTGTAAGATGTCGTTAAATCTGTTTTGTACGTTATAATTTATTCCTTTGTGCTTCCTTCATTCTGGTATTTCGCTATGCTAGCTTCAATAATAGTCTGTATTTAAATCAACTATTAGGATAATTAAAAATACATCGAAAAACTGCATTAAGCTTATTCATTATTGTCTGTTCACTCTAGGATGGAAGATTATTTACAAACAACAATTGTAGTGCGAGCGTCAAAACCTTGCTTCTCACCCCTACATGGTTAATTCATGGTTGCCAGGCACATGAATCTCCGAACCAAATGTACCTACTTCTGCACAGTCATGGACCAAGTGCTATTACTACATAAATTGCTGCTTTTGAGATGACTGAGATATTAACGTTATGAAAAATTGAGTTAGTTATTATGTAATACAATCTTACATATAATGCACACTCAATTTTGTACAAGTGTTCTTGTTCGAAAGTGTGCGAAAACCTTGTACGCCTGGCAATATTGGAAGATGGCAGTTTGTGTTGTAAACAATAAACAGAGGTAGCGAAGACCGTAAGGTTCGCTGGACAGCGTTGTTTTCATGATAAGGCGACAGAAACATATTGTACTGATTGTAAACAAGGGCTGGGAATTTCGATGCGAGTATAGGTGGAAATATTCTCCCCACATATTGCCTGTTGGTGAAGGTTTGCAATGTTGCAAACTGCTAAGTGTAGAATTTCATACTAATTGAACGAGCTTTGAGAAGGATTAGTATGATGCAATAATTATAAATGCTAACAACCATAGACTTAAAGTATTAGGAAATAAACCATGCTGCTGTAAGAAGAATATAATACACATTGAATTAAGTGTTCAAAGTAAAATATAAAGCGAATTTTAACATTTAAACATTTTAAAGCTGTACACATTTGCCCTTTTTGGGTGCCCTTACCAGACACTGTGCAACACGAAAAAAGGCATTAAAATAGGTAGATCGAGCGTGGGCATGAACGCGGCTCTGGCTGGTATTCCTTATTAAGGTTTTCCTCAGTCCCACGAGGTGAATGACTAGATAGTAGCTTCTGTAAGGCAGGGGCGGATCCAGGACGGACTTCTTGAGGGCGGTGGGTTTTAATACTGCTACTTAGAGCTATTTTTAAGAGCTCCAAACTCTGGGATTGGGTTTTATTTAAATATATAAAATGAGAAAGGTTCCTTTCCTGGGGGCAATCGCCATGATCGCCCCCCTGGATCCGCCACTGCTGCAAGGCCAGAATTGGGCCAAACACCGAGGCCCCAGAATTGGCGGGAAATATATTACGCCAGAATATTATGTTGTCAACACTTCCACAAATATTATGGTGGTGGGTTCCGACATCCCTTTTTCGTTTGTGTGTGTTTAAATTCATTATGAAGTAAATGTAGAAGTGTTTCTTTCATTATCTTTCTTTCTTTCTTCTCATCTTTCTCATCCTTGCTCTCCTTTCCCCACCTTCTTAAAATATGAATACTATCCTCCTGTAATATTGTTTCTCTCCAAGGCCCAACAGGTTTAAAGAGACCAACCTGATATAGTTAACTATTAGCAGAAGTGTACCAATAAATTCACATTAGAGACAGCGCCGTAACTTATATTTTTTTTTCTGGGGGGCAAGCATTAATATGTGTATTTGGGCCTCCTAGAAAAAGTTGTTTTTCTCATTCTTGGCCCCCCTCTTTCTAACTTTTTCTTACTATTTATGCCCCCCGGAGCCTGACGGCCCTCCCTCACGGCAAGGTCTGCGGGGCCGCTACTTACGCCCTTGGGCTCATTCCATACATGACAAATTAATTAAGGGGACAGCATTGACAAATCTCAAAGCCATACGAATAAATGTTATTTCTAGGGCCCCTAACAATAGACGTTTCTTACTGAAGTGGGCACAAGGCTCACTTTTGTTTTATTTACCTTTTGTGCGCTGCTTTATGTAATGTAGTGAAACTGTTTAATGCTTCATTTATAATTTCATGTTCGTATTGTATATGGATTAAGAAAATTTCGTCTCCAAATGGGCCCCTTCGAACGGCGGGGAACCTCCCTGGGGGGAAGTTGCCCCTCCCCTGTCCCACACAAGTTACGGTCCTGATTAGAGAAGAAGTAAACTCTTTCGAAATTTATGCAACTTGCAAATACCAAACCCTACTAGTGCTAAAATTGATGAGTTAGTTCCACTGTTACAACTGCTATAAGGGGAAAGTAGGGGAAGGACTGCTAAGATTCGCTGGCCAGGTTTTGTCTCAAAACACAGCGCCAAGCTACAGTGAACGGACAATATCAACATTTTTATCTATTTTTACCGAAACGACGCAGATATTAGTAATAATAAATGTGTGCTTTGGTCACATTTCACATTTATGTAATTTATACGCAATTTTAAAGCTATAACGGACAGTATTTAGATGAAAGAGAGTTGAAGTGTAAGGTAATTTCAACTCATCAATGTATATTAAAAACTTTTGAAATTAAAAATAAAATATACAAGCTGAGTTTTCATAAAGAAGTTTACTTTCAAGGAAGTGAAATTAAAAGATGAGAGTGAAAAGGACAAGATACAAAAACAAAACAAGGGACTTATACAGGTGGAAAGCCAAAAACAACGGGTATTTAAACTAAACAAATAGTAAACAAATGGTCAGACTGGACAGAGTGGTCAATAGCGTCGCAATAGTCAAGATAGTCAAGATGATCATGATAGTCGACCATTAAATTTGGAAAACCTTGTCATGACGGACCTCGGCTTATATCATCAAATTATCCTGTAAGTAACTTTTACTTAATTATGTTAAGAAGCAACACACAAGAAGTTCCATGCATGGAGGTCTTCCTCCAGGACAGGCTGAATTGTTCTACTTTATAATTTCTGTAATTCTTATTTTGTAACCTCCCTTTAATTCTATGTAACTTGTTATAATAACAATTAAGATGCATCTGAATTAGTATTTCTTTTGTTTACCGAGAACACTAGAATCATTCAATTGTTCAGTTATTCTCAAAAACTATGCGCATCTGAATACAACAAAAATGAACACTATCCGACAATAATTTATTCAAATTAGTAACAAATCTCTCTATTTTAAAATTAGGAAACAGAAGATAGATAATAGTACTTTTCTTTCTATTTTCGGGTAGCACATCTATGCATTTATATCTATTTCCATGGTTAATTATGTATGACTTTGGAGTCATTGACAAAACTAAGTACCATATTTCGTATACATATTATATATGAAATATGCTAGGAGTAATGATAAAAAAAGGGTGGTTACAAAGGCTATTATGGCTTAAGTGTGAGACAGCTGAAAGATCAACACACCTGATAATAGAGGGCACTCGACAATGGTCTTCGATGTAATTACAGTTTTTGTTCAACCGCTTATCACAAGAGCAGATAATGTGTTCTGTACCATTTTCATAGAAATCCGCGTTAAGTTCTTGTAGCCACTGTGAGGTAGTGGTTTTGATATAATCACATGCTAAGTAAAGTCAACCAGCTATTTTTCTGCTTCAGAACAGGAAAATAGTGAAAGTCATTGGGCCTAGGTCAGGGCTGTAGAAGGGGTGCTCTAGTTGTTCCAAAAGTAACGTTAATGATTGAGTTGTTGGTCTTCTGTTGTGTCCAGAGTTGTCATTAAAGACATTGGTCCATCTGTCCTTGAAGGCACAACACGACTTCCCTACATGCTGCTTTGAAATTTAACCCTTCCCATACACCTTTACAATCAGTCTATGAATGTCAGCAGGTGTAGTGTTTTTGGTCTACAGGAACCGCATCACTGACTTCAGGTTTACTCTTGACCAATTTTCTAGAGGAGTTATCATTTTTAATGTCCGATTCCCGAGTATACATGATCAGAATTCAAAGTCTTCAAACTTGCCGACAGATATATTATTCGACTACAAATAAATTTTCGTTAAGCTACAGTGAATAACATAAAAGTATTATGCTTTGTAGCCTTTTTAATCGATCATACCTCGTATTTACTTTCGTCCATGACTGTACCTTACAACTCCCATATTCAAAATATTTTTTAAAAAGCTTGATTTACAAAATGCTTCTCATTGTTAAATAGATATGACTATTTGTCATAAATTTATCATAAGTGCATCAATTAATATTTTTTTTTTTAATTTTTTCATAAAAATTGTCAATGACTTTTCCGCGACTTCTGCAATCTTCAAAAACGACTTTTGAAGTTTATTTTCAGCGTAAAAGGTAACCAGATAATTGCCCAACTCTTTCATGAAGTTACTAATTAAATTGATTTCTATTTTATAAATATGATTATGCATTTTCCCTAATTCTGAAGTTCTGAGGAAAAAGTACTTTATAAGGCTTTATGAACTAACTTTATGAATAAAATAAACACTAAAATAAAAAAAAAACTCTGACAACGATTAACTCACTTACTACTACTTTATAAGTATAGACTGGCCTGTTTTCCAATTTTTTTTATATTGTTCATTACTAATAAATAAACAACTAAAGGTACAGAGATTATAGCGAGGATCCATTAATTTTGTTTCATCATCTCGTATGATAACATTAAATTTATTTTGAACTCATTAAGTCATGCATACATTGTCTAGTTCAATATTTAAATTTATTTCAAATATATACAAGGTATATTCAATAAAAGACAGGACTGGTGCTACAAAATCTAAATTAATAAGTGATATGTTTAATCAATCCAGTCCCTTTCAAAGTCCCTTTTTACTACCAACACGTCCCTGCAAACACCTCTTCCAAGTTTAAAACACGTTTTTTGGAATTACCCATGTTGTCTTATTGTATTTTCTTATATTTCTAGAACTTATTAATATTGTACACAAAGAGTGAAAAATTACTGACTGGACCAGTACTCAAACCCGGGACCTACAGGATACCGTGCCGATGCGTTAACCACTATGATATCCAGTCCGCTTCCTAGAACAGCCACTCACTCTCTCACTCTTGAGGTCGGTGCTCTCATATCGGACCACGTGGGTTGTACCACAGACCCTTGCTCTGATTGGACAATTCTGTGTCCATATACCGAGCACCTTATGACGGTTATGATTCCATATATACTAATCAACGGAGGAAAAAAACTGATTATTTTTTGTATACCAGATCATCTATAGGTGTGAATTCTTTAATGCACAAAGAGTGAAAAAGTGACCGACTGGACTAGGATTCTATTACTCTTAACGCGTCGGCAGGGTATGCCGGTGGTCCCGGGTTCAAGTTCTGGTTCAGTTAGCCACTTTATCGCTCTTTGTGTGTTATAGAATTCTCACCCATAAAGGATCTGGTATGTAAAAATTCAGTTGTTTCCTTCTTTCAGTTGTTCGTGGTATTGGCTACCTTTCAATGTTTTCTTTAGATTGGGAAATATAAAAAATATAAAAAAGTATGTTGGAGAAAGATATGCAAGTAGGGTGAGTGGACAACTTCACGTGTTTAATTTGGTGTTTAAATCACGAATTAAAAGGTAAACGTGAGAGATAACATGGTTCAGCATTCAGCTTTCAATTTCCCACAACACATTTCTTTCTATCCCCAGCGTCTGGTAAATGCCTAGAACTTCCAAATAATGACAGTAACGAAAGACTAATCAAGATACATGATACTTCAGAAAACATAAATATGTTAGCTGACATCACTAAATACCATTCCTGGTTGCAATCCGTTGCAAAGAACTGTTCATACGGTAGTTAGGCAATCTGACATTTTTTCTGGCATTTTATTGAATGTTTCTTTTATTTACAACTCTGGCCGTTTTGCATATTTTGACCCCGCTAACTTCTTCAATGTGTCATTTATAATTATGACTTAATGTCATGTTTTCATTGTATATATATACAGGGGTAGACAAAAAATCTAAAAATACTTCATACAGGACACGTAAATTTGGCCATCCACTGTACAACAGTTGCCGATCGTTTTCTGTTTTCAATGTGTCATGTGGATTTTCCTCTTCCGTCAGCAGTAACCCGTTCACTTGTGAGTGTCATGGTGTGAAAGTGGTGCGGTAAAATGGGCGACCCGACAGACTTCCAAAGAACCATGATCGTTGGTGCCCGTCTGGTTGGAGGTTCAGTGGCAACAGTGGCGAACATTGTGGCGGTATCGAAAAGCACTGTGTCCAATGTCACGGGGGCATACACAATTCATGGGCAAACGACGTCTGCAAAGCACAACAGTGGTCGAAAAATAATCATGTCAGATAGGGACCGGGGGGCATTAAAGCGGATTGTAGCAGTTAAAAAGAAGACCACTGCAATGAAAATTACGTCTGAACTCAATTCCGACCTACAGAACCCGGTTTCATCGAAAACAGTGCGATGGGAACTTCATAAAATGAAAATTAATGGCAGGGCCGCTATCGTCAAACCCCTGGTCAAAGATGAGAAGAGGCGTATCCAGTGGTGCAAGGACTACAAGGCAAGCACTCATTTGCAGTGGAAACACGTAATGTGGTCCGATGAATCGACCTTCACCTTGTTTCCAACAACCGGTCGTGTTTACGTATGGAGAACACCGTCGCAGGGCTATAATACAGACTGTCTGCTCCCAACTATAAAGCATGAGGGTGGTTCTGTTACAGTATGGGCACTAGTATCGTGGTTTTCTGCAGATGCCATCATAACCCTGCATGGAATGATGAATGCTAAGGCGTATGAGGCCATTTTGGGGGACCAGGTTCTACCCATGGTCCAAATATTGTTCCCCGATGGTGATGGCATCTACCATGATGATTTGACACCCTGTCACGCTGCAGAAACGGTGAAATCATGGTTTGAGGAACATGACCAGGAGCTATCACACCTCCCCTGGGTTCCACAATCACCAGATCTGAACATCATTGAGCCATTGTGGTCTGTGTTACAAAGGCGTGTTCGATCTCATTACCCTCCACCAGCATCCCTTAAGGAACTGGAGCATGTTTTGGAGGAACAATGGTACAAAATGCCACACACCACGATTTAGGAGCAGTATACGTCCATCCACGTCGGATTCAAGCTGTTTTGGACGTAAAAGGAGGCCCCATACCATACTAGGTATGATTGTCACACTTTTGCAAACGTTTTAGTTTTTTTTTTTGTCCAACCCCTGTATCTATCTATCTATCTATATCTATCTCTCTCTTTCTCTCTCTCTCTCTTTATATATATATATATATATATATATATATATATATATATATATATATATATATATATATATACTCTTAAAATACGGAATACAGTAATTTAATTGTAATTTTTTCCTGTACCCTAAATTAGTCTATTTATACAAAAAGAAAATCAACAGATAATTTTAATAAACTAATCGAAAAGTGCATTTATTGATCCTTTGATTTTATTACTATTGTATGTCTTATAAATAAAACTAAGAAAAAATATTAACACACTTTGCATGTATAGTTTTGTAATTTGGTTTCTCGGATGAAAGTAATTGAAGGTTTAATTACTTACTGGGAACGCAAAACAGCTTATCCTACATTTGTGATGATTATTATTATTATTATTATTATTATTATTATTATTATTATTATTATTATTATTATTATTATTATTATTGGCAAACAAGTTAGCAACCTTTTAGTTGAAGTCAGTTCTGCTATTCACAAACCTTGTTCTCTTCCTACGGCAACACTCAGAGTGCACTTATTTGTTGTTCTTACTTACGATAGTTCTCTAACATTTCATTTAGATAATATTCAGGAAACCTGAGATTGTATTTTTGAAAATTGAACTCCTTCGTGGCTATGTGGTTAGTCTTTGCTCCTTCGGTAAGGAAGACTCGGGCTCGACTTCCGGTAGAAGCTTATGTTGTTAAGTTGTTGGTGTCTATAGGCCTGGGTATGGAAAAATGAGGCGCCTAGTATCAAAATATGCCACATCCATTTCGCTTAGTTTCGAGTAATCTCACAAAACGTGCAGTGAAGCTCCATATACAAGCGTACAAAGTCCCATATTTGAACTAGTTTTTTAGTATGAAATATTAAGCTTTTAAACAAAATTCTGTTTCCATGGAATTTCTTTAGATCAAATATATAACAAGCGATATATAACTCAATTTCGGTAAAAAAAGAAAAAAAATGGCAGTTTTTGATACTAGGCGCCTCAAATATAACACCTCCTCTTCTATGTACAATAATTCTGTCGAGTATTTTGTCAAGCCAACATAAGCTCGTAGACAACAGTAAGAAAATCTGATACCCGGTGCGTCAGAAAAGAAACTTTTGAGTTTTGTAAGACTTTCTGCTGTATTCCTAGAAGAGTTAAAGCTTGACGAAACAGTTTTGTTTTAATATTTTCTTGTGAATTAGTGATAATTATAAAAAAATTAAATAAAATAAAATAAAAATAAAAAAATAATTCTTCCCAATTTTAGTTACTTGTGTTTTCAATTTGATTAAAACTTGACTTGGTAGAATTTGACTTATTGCGAATTTGAGTATTAAAATTGAGACTTATTCTCGTCGATTTGAAAAAGAATGCGCAAGTACGTTGTTCCTTATTGCTGATATCTTTATTTACATTTGAATTATTTGCATTAAGATCTCAAATATACTCTTAAATCTTATAACACTGTAGTATCTTTAATTTGAGCCAATTTTGAGGATATTCATTTTATTTTATACATTGGACTTAAAGGAGTGCATTTCGTTTCATTTCTGCGCTTTGTTTCATTTTACGTTACAATGCATTCTTTGTTCACGTTTGAACCTCACCAGTGGGAACTATTTTGATAACGTACTCTCGCATATCTTTCTTATACGTCATGAAAGTCCTCCAGCCAATCAGAATACGCGTACAGACGAAATAAATAAAAAAAATCGTATGATATTAGGAGTATGAAACTTCATTTTACGCCTGGATTCTAGACCCGTGGGCGGTGCTTCGCGTGGGCGGAAACGGGAAGAAAGAGACAGTATTCTGCAAAGATGGTTTAATACTGTGTAAACTTGCGTTGTGCTTGCTAAATTTTTTAGTTACTTTATTCATTTATTTTTTAAAACTTTGTTAACCTACAACAATTAAAGTAAGTATGTAGCTGCTATAAACATCTCAAATACAATCAGTTGAACTGGGGACGCATTTTATTCAATCATTTTCTCGATGTTGATGTGCATAGTTCGCCTATTGTAGGTTTCTTTATACTATATTCTCTATAATAGAATCTAATTGCTGAAGTATATTGTTTTTAACATAACTCCTATATTGTGGTTGTTGCGGTTGTTTGTGGTGAGATTGAAACAAAACTTCGGTTTGTTTGAATTACGTACCAATTTGCATGGTAACAGCATTTGTGTGCGGATAGCTTTGTATGCATTCAGGTTGTTTTTGGCGAAGCTGTCAATGCATGGGCGCTGGATGGATTCCAAGTTCGATTCCCGAGCTTGGTTATTACGTTGGTATCCTTTGTCATCCGCATTAATCATAATAACACTTTTATAGTTACACTAACTCTTATTGTAACAATTAAAATACACTATAGTACTGTGTAATATAAACGAAAGTTGGGAAAGACTATATGAAAACTAAAGGACAAGCAGACACAACACGATATTATGGACACAATATTATAGAACAGAGAACCGCGTTTCGATTTATTCTTAATAAATAAGAGAGCACAGCAATATAAACACAGAATTATAGTAGAAACTGTGAAGTGAAAGTTTTGGTGCTTTTTTTTTTCTTAACAAACTCACCTTTTTTTAGTTTGAGTGTCCTTTCTTTACCAGGTTGATTTATGTTTTTGGCTGTAATTTAAAATTATGAATAGTAACGTCAATTCATTTCATTAAACACCTAGCAAGGTCAATTTATTTCATTAAATACCTCACTTTCGTCATTGTCTTTTAAAATAACACACTCGACGAACAAGTCATTTTTTAAAAAGCTAGGTCTTGTTAGAGAGAAATTAAGACAGATGCAATTAAGTTTTATTCCCATAATGAAATCATGCAGTATTTACTATTTGCACCTAACTGTGGAAAGCAATATAATTATACATTTGTAAAATTATCGAGAACATTCATATTATCAGCTCAGTTTATATAAAATACGCTACATTTGATTACTACTGTGCTCTATATAAAACCCTAAACTAAAGTTTCTGATACTTCGATCGTCTCACCAAATCTCTTTTGTCCGTTTTATGACAGAAGGAATACTTTAACATTTTTAAGAATTATTTAATCTACAAGCATACGTCTTCCTACGTGAAACTTCAATTTTAACAAAGAAAATATACATTATTTTAGAATTATTTAATCCAAAAAAAGTGCATCTTTGTTCTTGAAACTTCAATTTCAATATAAGAAACACACTTTCAATATATTTGGCTTGAATTATACTTAGGCCTAAATATTTTCAATTAACGTGGAAAGGAAAATGTTTAGCATTTTTAATGTTATATTTAAGATATTTTAGATTTTTTTTTTTTCAATTTTATAAGTACTCAAACTTAAGTTTAAAACTTTAAAACATGAAAGGCTGCATTTATGTTTCAGATCAGTTTGCACCAAATTAAATTAGTTTGTAAGTCATCATATTAATTAAGACCTACGATGTAAGTATACTGTATGAAACAAGCAAACACAAGTACACGTAGAAAACAAGAACACGTATTAAACTATATTCTGTAGTGCATAAGTAACTGCATTGTAGAAGTTACTAGAATATCATTTCTGATTACTATCTGATGGTATATAACGTTGCTACTTTCTGATATCATCGTGTGAGTATTAACGATTTTTTTCTGTTTCTTTCTTAACACAACATACATCAGCATAATCTCTCATACAGAGCTTACGTGCATCTAATTTTTTGCAGATCCAGACCAATTCCAACCTACAGTTGATAAGACATTTTTCAATTTAACATTTTGTGTATCTTTATAAAAGTTAAATCTCCATTAAAAATTTACAATAAAATTTAATCTCAAATTTAGAATTAATATAAATAAGTACTTACGTTTATTGAGCGTCAAACAAGGTACATCTGATAAGTTACACTGCCTGAAAGTTGCTATGGAGAAAGAAAAAAAATACATGTGTACTCTTAATTGGCATGCACTTCGAGGAAATGTAAAATGTCAATAACACCGTTTTCAAAAACTCCATTACATATATAATATGCTAATGTTTTCATATTATTCGTTCATACATTCATATATCATATAGAAAATAAAAGTTTTTACATATTCGGCGTTGGTTTAACGTTATTTCTCGTAATAATATCATCTTCAATCTGGCAACATCCTCAGTAGAAAACTGACGCTTCAAAATAGATCGAGTTGTGATTTCACTGCTAGCCTTTCTATATTCTTTTTAAGTTCGTTACTGAATTCTCTGTCTCTGTCTCTGTGTGTGTGTGTGTGTGTGTATGTGTGTTTGTGTGTCGGTTATTTGAGACATTCGATAAAACATCAGAAAGTTTCTGAAAGAAGTGATGGAAGTTTTCGCGACACTCTTATTGTTCCCGACATATTGGTCCCAAAAAAATTTCCGATTTCAGGGCAGATTGAAGGAGCCATATCTCGGGAATCGTAAGTCATAGAGAGATGATATTTGACGAATTTTCAATTTTGAGCTCTCCATTTTGAGCAAGTGTCTTTGTAAAACAACATATCGTAGAACGTTGTAACACAACTCTTAAACAAAACATAGGGGAAAAATTTAGTACTCAAGGAAATTATAACTGGATAGATATATTACAAGAATATTGTTTAATGGATATAGTAATAAAGTACATAGAACAATTGGTATAAAGCTTGCAGAAGTTAATGAGAAAAATTAATTCATTTTAAGATCGTTCTGGCAATGCTCTTGCATCATTCTGAACTGGTTGATTCTGTATATTAATGCATACTAAATGTTTAGATGTTCGCTGCAAACATCTTTGACAGTTGTTACGCACTATTATACAAAGTATTTACAACCCTTAATACAAAAAATGTACAGAACAGTATTAACAGTCTCTTATGGAAAACGACGATTCTTCGTTTACACAACCATAAATCATAGCAACCAGTCTCGTTAGTGAATTTGTATTTTGTTATTACAAAAAATTACTGAAAGGAAAATTTTTCAATGATAATAAAATGATAATTTTTTAAAAATTTTTATCATTTCTTAGGAAAACTTTGTAGCGTTAATTTAAAAGTATGATTCCAGGCTTTATCTCAAGATTCTTAATCAATATTTGATTATAGCTTCTTTGTTTTAATAGAGTACGATTCATACGTTGCATATCGTGGACCACGGTGCCTCAGTAGTAGAGCGTTCACCTCTGGTGCATGGGGTCCTTGGTTCGATCCCAGCTCCTGCCATGTGAACTTTGTGGTGGACAAACAGCGTGAGCGTGGTTTTTTCGGAGTTCTCCCGTTTCCTCCTACTTTCTTCATTCCAACATTTCCTCCATTTCTCATCATCACCGTCTCTTTTAGCCTAGATGGCATAACTGTCAGATGTAAAACTTAAAGATTTCATTTCATTTTCATTTCATACGTACGTTGCAATCTGTATTTGCAAATATGTTTTATGGAATACTTTTAGCTTTCTAGTGGTATGCTTTGAGGCTACTAAATGTTTAGATAAACCTAAAACTGCGAGATCTTGATCTTTTGAGATTTTTTTTAGGAGGGTTGTCACATTTCTTTTGGTATATAAGTTTAATTACAATCACACTAATGAAAGCTAATGAGATATCTGAGCATGGTGTGATTTCACTAGTGCGGCAATGTCTGGTTCAATCTTCGTGACGCACATTATCAAGTCATTCAAAAAACTCAATAACTTTTTTTTTAACAACTGTACAAGATTTTTAACCAAAATTCGAAATCACTTTATTTTTCATCATATGACCCAAAATTAAGGGAGTTATAAAGTTTTAAAATGTTCAAACGACCTCCAATTTGAAACAATATGACGGATCGGATTCGGAATATGAATATATCGGATTTGTAGTATGAATGAACTGACTAAATTTGGTTTTAATCCACTCCCTTTTTGGGAAGTTAATGTCCAATCCATTAATATATCCATTATTTACAAGAAATGGATTCTACTGTTATAGAAATAGGTGGATATCGATCTCCGCAATGGATATATTAAAAATCCCACAGATGCTTATTATAAATCAAAAATGATAATGGAATCGGTAGGAAAAGGGTGTGATAAAAGGGTCATGATAGGAATTAGATTGAGAACCACTGCCCTAAATCATATTTATTAGGTGCTCCGTAGAGTATACATCATCAGTAAGCAAAAGTATTAGCTACAATTAGACATTGAACACCGCTAGGCGAGTAAGACTATTCATGATAAATAATATGTGTTGCTTGCACAGACGAAAGCTGTTTTTGTAAATTTCTTAATTAGAACATAAAATCAAAATTGAAACTGATGAATGATTTCTTAACAAATCCTGGCGTGCTTTCATTGACATCTATTTCCCTTCATCTTCTATTCACCAATACGTATGTCATCTTAATTCCAGCAGTTCTGTAGTTGTCTAATGATCTTAAGCCAACATAAAAAGTGTCATGTTCACAGCCAAAATCAAATGTTGAATCAGAAACATCAAAAACAGGCATGTAAGTCATTCCACGACAGCTGGGATCAATTAGTAGTTTCGGAATTAAAACAAAGTCTTGAATTTATGTACAGAAATCACGTATCAACAGAAATATCAACGAAATACATACTCTGAGCTCCCTTGTGGCTAGGCGGTTAGTGTACGCGCCTTTTGCGTTGGAGTTCTGGGTTCGATTGCCGGCGAGAGCTCATGTGGTTCGGATTTCACGTTAAGCTTTAAATCCACGTCTTATATAGCCTCGCTGCTGAAAGGGACGCTAAACTGAAATAAAAAACAACAACAATTCACAATGACAAGGCAATGCATAAGCTTTATATTTACTACTGTTTTCTAACGATTTCGATACTATAGCAATATTATCTCGCAAAGAGAACTGCTTACTATCCGATGAAAATACAATTACAGGGGGCGCGGTGGCTCAGTGGTAGAGCGTCCACCTCCGGTGCTTGAGGTCCCTGGTTCGATCCCAGCTCGCGCCGTGTGGACTTTGTGGTGGGCAAACACCGTGCTCGTGGGTTTTCTCGGGGTTCTCCCGTTTCCTCTCACTTTCTTCATTCCACCGTTTCATTCATTTCTCATCATCACCGTCTCCCTTAGCCTAACTGGCATAGCCGTGGGACGTAAAACTAAAGATTTCATTTCACTTCAATTTTTCAAAATACAATTACAGTTTTGAAACCGACATTTCTATAGGTTTTACTTGAGATACGTATTATCTTGTTTCAGTTGTATTACACTTATATTTGTGCAGCGACAAAACTACGCTAGTTGTCGCCCAGGGCAAAACCAGCCTTAGCGCTCTCCTGACCAAGCAAACCAAAGCGCTTCCCAAATATTTGCCCAATTTTGCGCCCTCCCAATTCGGCGCCCGGGGTGCAAGTCCCGTTGGCCCCCTAGATACGTCATTGTATTTGTGTAAGGTGTCTAAATTACAGAATATCTTACTATGTTTATACTATCGCACAAAACAATACGTTTCTTGGCAGTTAATAGTATGTTTTTAATGCACTTACATATTTGGAAACCATTTTAATTGTATTTCAATATGCAGGTTTTGTTGCATTTGTATTTTTCTAGTACTTTAATATGCAGTTCTCATTAGTTTCATATCGTACCTCATTCATTTAAATTAATTTTTAAACAACTCTAAGCCTGTTGAAAAAGTTAAGTAGACCTATGTTTTGTTGTTCTTAACAGTATGTATAAAAATATGCCTATTAGAACAAAATTCAAAATAATATTTAAAAATATTTTCCGGTATTAGATGCTTATTATATTTATCTCTTCCACTTATCTTCGCGACCCCCAGGCTGAGAAACCCTTATTTAGGGAATTTAAAGAATTTTAAATGCTCTAATAAATAAGTAAGTAATGAGACTCTTAATTACTATTTTATTCTTTTTCTACTTACCTATGCATTCAGGATATATTACTTCAATGCAATGAACAAAAGTTGTGGAACTTGAAATATGATAAATGTTTGCTAAACAATTGCTAGCACTTTGCTTCCCACGTTCTGAAAACAAATCACTAGCGCCAATATCCATGTGTTCTCAATGTTTTAATACTTCGATCCACAGCTTTTCGTACTGATAGAACGTGGGAAATCAATTCTTTCTCTTCTTTGGGCCAAAGTATACCCAGTTTACGGTATTATATAAATGTGTTTGTATGTGTGTTAGTGTGTTTTAAATATGTTAATTAATAATAAGTAGCTTTAAATTCAGTACTTTCATTCATTAAAAAATTAAGTAATTACTATAATTTCAAACATATATAATAGCCAAACTATATCTTGGATTTTAAATACAAACATTAAACATACTCTTCAGCTCATCCGATCGATATTGAGAAATTTGCAAAGAAGATTCTTTCTCAATTTCTTTTACGTTTCATAAAATTATTTTCTTACCTTAAAAGAATCGAAATTAAAATGCTATTTGTGTGGTCACATATAAAATAAGATGACAAAAGTTTACAATTATTACTGAAAATTACTGCCGTTACCCACTTCGAACATTCTAAAGGCATTTCTCTAAGTGTTGTCTTACGAGGAAGGTCCATAAACCGTGAGAGTTGAATTTTGATGAAAATTTGTGACAAGATTCAGTTCGAGTTGCTAAGTAACGTAGTAATAGTCACTCGATGCGCAAATGCTTCGTTGAGCTGCTACACCGACGCCATCTTGAAATCCTGTAGGCAATGTCCAAGAATACCCTTTTAGCACAAAAATGAAAAAGCTTTTGATATATCTGACTTCAGTATTGTAAACCAAGTTAAATCATCTATATGAGAGAGTACTTCCAGTGCATGACCGCCATCTTGAAAGTCGCCATATTGAATCGTCGTCAAATATGATAAATGGCAAGGGGGTCATGTGGGGTATCAAATAGAACTGGAATTTACTCTTGAATTCATTTCCGTAACCAAAGTTTAGATATCTGTTTTCACTTCAGAGTTAAAAGCTCTCTCGCTTACAGGAACATACAAAAACTGAGCAAGTAAAATTTGTGATATGAAATGCGGTCGTGCAAACACTTGCATGATTTTAACTAATGCAATAGTAGTTATTTGATCTACAATAGCCACTATACCAATCAGATTTTAAGACTAGTGAGAGATATCGTTAATTAAATTGAAATGCCTGTAGTGAAAAATGGAATAGCAGCACTGTAACAAATTATACCTATTTCAAAATCGCTATATTTATATGAGTCTGTGTGTGTTGCGATTATGCATAGCATTTAAATACTGTAATATAAATTAGGTGGAACGGCCCATATGGTTTTAAAGAATCTGTCTTGAAGTTATTAGAAAATTAATAGAAAAAATATTAGAAAAATAATATAAACTATTGCACATAAGCAAATATTAACCTACTAACCTTTTGCTCTTCAATTGTGATGGAGATCCAAAACGTAGTGATTAGCACACAGCATCATGGAGCAGTGCAAACACTTAACAAATGCACTTTCGTCACAATCTTCATGACCACAGACACTATTTTCTACTAGTCTTCAGAACATTTGTAAATGATTCAACTATTGCTCCTGTTACGTACCCACATTTCTGCCATGCATATGCAAGCATGTCCTTTAGGACTGGCGCACAAAATTGATGATACACAACAGAATGCATTTTCTTTATGAAAATTCTGTCATATAACTTGTACACCGAACAAGTGAACACCTGCTACAATCAGTTATTTATCACAGTTTTGATATGAAAACTAGTCTTGCCCTTATTATATGCAAGTGTTTTATCGTTAAAGGTGGAAAGATGCAGATATTTAATTATTTTATATTGAAGGGAAAAGGAAGAAAGAGGCTTGTTTTATGGATTGCAACTTGGAATTGAATCTTGTAATAATCTTTACTGCCACATATTTTTAGCAGTTGTGCATGCATTCTCTTATCACTAATAGCAGAACAGACACAAGAAAAGTGAATTCTAAGTTTCCAGGTGTATCTTCTAAGAATTGGCTGTGAACTGATAATTTAAATCTCCTTCATTGTTCAATGTGGCAGCAATAAATCGATTGTATTTAGAGAAACTGTCAATAAATACATTAAAGTATTTTAACTTCGTAATATGCACGGTAAATTATAGGTGGTCAAATATGAGTATTGGAAAGGAACGCAATATTCTGTAACAATGATGGTCTTTGCGTAAGGTTTCTAGATTGGAGAATAAAACTTAACACACTATAATGGACCACGTAAAATTGCCTAAAAGATATTTTTGGTTTGATACAATTCAACGTCCCACACGCCTGCTACGCTAAAGGAGACGTGGACCTACTGATTATAGTGGAATCCGAACCATTTTGGTCGTTCAACTAATATGTACCAGTTTATATAATTTTTCTAATATATATCCGAACAATCCCTTTGGTATTATCTGCTTGTCAGTACTATTAGGCATGTGTTTCATCGACCAACAGTCTATTCCATCGCACTTTGAAATAGGTATAACTTGTAGCATGCTGATATTCCATTTTTCACTACAGGCATTTCAATTTAATTAACGATTTCTCTTACTAGTCTCAAGATCTGATTGGTATAGTTGCTATTGTACTGCATTAACTACTGCATGAGTTAAAATCATGCAAGTGCTCGCACGAACGTGTTTCATGACACAAGTTTAACTCGCACAGTTTTTATGTTCCTGTGGGTAAGAGGGCTCTTAACTGTGAAGTGAAAACAGATATCTAAATTTTGGTTACGGAAATGAATTCAGGAGTAAATTCCAGTGCTATTTGACACCCCACATGACCCCCTTGCCATTTATCATATTTGACGACGATTCAATATGGCGCCTTTCAAGATGGCGGTCATGCACTGGAAGTACTCTCTCATATAAATGATTTACCTTGGTTTACAATACTGAAGTCAGATATATCAAAAGCTTTTTCATTTTTGTGTTAAAAGGGTTTTCTTGGACATTGCCTACAGGATTTCAAGATGGCGTCGGTGTAGCAGCTCAACGAAGCATTTGCGCATCGAGTGACTATTACTACGTTACTTAGCAACTCGAACTGAATCTTGTCACAAATTTTCATCAAAATTCAACTCTCACGGTTTATGGACCTTCCTCGTTAGTGGATCTGTGTACAAATCAAAGATATTTTGGTCAAGTTTAACGAAAAGTCAAAAATAAGCCTTTTGAAAACAGCTGTTATTTGTAAAAGAATACACAATGATCGATTTTGACTGTTATAATAGTGGTCTGTCCAATCAGCTTGATAAAAATTCTGCGTGTATAACAATAGCTGCTTCTCTTATATGTAAATAAATAAAATAAAATAAAATAAAATAAAATAAAGTAAAATAAAATAAAAAGTACCTTGGTGAGATGAGTGTAAGGGACACCGAATTTTACTTCACCCCAGGTGCCGAAACCACTAGCTACGACTCTGCACTTGCACGTTTTTTGATTATGTTATGCTTTATTTATTTTCTCCATATAGCTTTTACTATTTTGTTCATGTGCTCATTGTTCTTCTATCTTTCATTTGTTACATTCATTCTTACCTCTATCTGGGTAGTAGAAGGGCGAGCAGTCGCATGTAATCACTGTGTGATTATTACGACATTCCATCAGACAATTGTCGAAACTATAATACTTCATGTAGGTCATATCAACTTCTTCTTTAAAAAGACATTTCCTTTTCTCCAGCGCAACTGATTTCACGGCATCTGTGCTGTAAAGGATACTGGGTGTAACTCGGAAAAATACTTCAGTTTTCGGAGAGATTAGTTTCTCAATCACTGATCCATCCGCAAAATCATATGGTAGATGGAACAATGCCTACAAAAGAAAAGAACACATATGCATCTATGAAACAAATGTTATTGTGAAACAAAGTTTCGATTTTAGTCTTAGAAAGTGACGACCAAATAAGGAACGTGAGTATGTTTCATCTGGTCTGCAAACAAAAATGAAAAATATAATATTTTTTTTAAAAAACTCCGTTCATGTCTGAATGTAGACTTGACTTGAACTGTCATTTTTTTTTTTTTTTAAACCTTTCGGTTACCAAAAGTCCACTCTAAAAGGTAAGGGCGTTGGTATCAAGCGATTGCTAGAAAATGCAGGTTTCATAGAATTACTTTCAAATCTTTGTAGCTGAAAGTTAAAACAGAAAGCTGACGTGGAAAAGACATTTCGAGCCGCACCCCCCTCCCCTCCAAGAATAAAAAGAAACTCATTAGTCTCAGGACCTGCTCAAAGGCAGAATACTTAATAATAATTGGCCTCTATATATGAAACAAGAAGTAGGGCACCAGTGGCGAATCTAGGTCGGGGCAGGGGCCTAGGACCCTCAGTTTTCTTGAGTAACAAAAATAATTATAGCTATTATTTATATATTTTTGAAAGTTTATAGTATCATCATGATACAACTATCATAGCCTGTGTTCTGGCTGCTCTCCATAGTTTTTACCTTCTAGGTCCACCACTGCAAGGTACGCCGAATAGAACAAAGACTCAGAATATGTACAGTATATCTTATGTACATTCAGTGATCAGTTGCTTCGGCGAAATGAGGAGGTGTAAGGAATATGGAAAATGGCCCCCAAGTACATTTTTTGATTTTGTCCTGGCCTTCAAAGAACTAAAAGCCCTCAGAGAGCCCTCAGAATGTAACGTAAAGAGTAGATTCTGAAATGTGAAGGGCAAAGCGGAGTGCAAAAGGAAGATGAATCGAAGATAGCGCAGTGTCTATGTTAAACTTTGGGTCATATTTAGAGACCTCTTTTTCAAAGAATTCTGAAAACCCTGTCCACCCCTCTGAACCTTCCGCTAACTAGTCTCCGCAACACATGGTAGAGATTTATGATCCCTTCTGGCTAGAAACCAATGTTGCCGCGATTCCTTTTCCTTCTTTCCTAGATGAATTATATGTTTTTTTTTTTTTATTATTTTGTTGAGCTTTCTCCTTATTTTGCCGGACTTTAACTACACAAGTGGATCGGAGGTACGGCAACACTGAGAGCAGTGACAGCTTACACACTCGCGAGGACTAACCGAGGGTTATGGGGGTGAAAAGAAGCAGTGGTTGAGTAAAGAGCCCTTTAAGGCTGTCCCGATGTATACGTCACTATTGCCAGACTCAAAATATACATCAACATCAAAGGTAGGTAACCAAATTCTATCAATGTTGCCACTGTTTTATATTATGTGTATGTTGTTTTAAATGAAGCGCCAATTCCGACATATCCTCTTCTTGTGACAGGATTCACTGGCAAGTAGCCAATGTTTTGTTAATTAAGTAACACTGTACCTACGGAAAAATACTAGTTACTATCGAAACCGTTTAAAGTAATTATGCCAAGAGGTATTCAATTTTCTTTCTCTTTTCTTTCGTTCTTTTTTATTTTATTATTGATTTCTTCCTTGTGTACTCTTACTGACTATTCTTCCTATTAGTTTCTATCTCCTTTACTAACATTTTCCTATTTTATCTAACAACACTATCGCGTGACTCTAAGAATGGAAAGAATTATCTGGGTCAACCGTTAAACGAATGAGAGGGTGTTAAATATCGTGGGGGAATAAAGAACAATTTTACTTATTATTAAGAAGAAGAAGAGAAATTGGTTGGGACATTGGCTAGAAAGGAACTGTGTCATGAAGGACGTGCTAGAGGGTATGGTGGCAGGAAAGAGAGGGAGGGGAAGAAGGATACTACAATTAATGGACGATATCAAAACAGAAAAATTGTAACGTGAAGACGAAGAAGTTAGCGGAAGATTGTGCAGCATGGAAGCTACACAATTTCGACAACTGACCTGCTAATAATAGCAAAATACCTAGATGATGAATGATGATGGTGGTAGTGACGGCATAATCAAGATATTTGACGTTTGGATGTTCAGTTCATAATACATATTTTCAAAATACATTATGGATGTGGTACACGTTTACGTTCATAGAATATTTTCCTTATGTGATATAATCAATCAGTAGCGTACACCGAATTTAATAAAGAGAGGGGGGCGGGGGTTGCTACGAACTCAGTTCCCAGGTTCATATTATTGAAGGATTTTCATATTAATATTTTGATGTAGTAAAATGTTTATTTCTTCATTAATATTTTTTGAACGGAGAAAATTGAAAAATAGAAACCTTTCATTGTGTACACCACTATAAATTGTTATGTACTTTGCATTATATTTCATATGGTAATTTCTTATTACATAGGTACATATGGGAAAAAATAGTTAATAATTGGGGATACGAATTTGAACAATTTTATTATCCATTTTTTCTTTCTTTTTTTAACATTGCAACAAACTTTATTTAATAGAGCTTTTTGACCTTTCTCTTAAAGCTCATAATGGTCTAGATTCTGCAGGAAGGTGATTGCAAATATTAATTCTCACACTTCGTGGCGCTTGATGTACTAAAATATACCGGCTAAAAGTAGGTTTTAATAGATTTTTTTATTTCATGTTATAGTTGCGCTGTGTAGTGTTGGTGATGTCTATTTCATTTTTGGTACATAAGGCTATTTAAAGAATGTATAATGACGGAACAGTGACGACTGTGTGTTTCTCAAATAATTGTCTACATTAGTATGAGCAACTAATGCCAGCGATTATACGTAAGGCTTCTTCTTGTTTGCCAGAGATGACTATTCTGTCATTTTCAAAAGATAATCTCGTATCTTAATAAAGGCAGAATTATGCTGTAATAAACATACATTAAGAATTTAGTATTTAAACTCTATTTTAAAATTGTAAGAACGTATAATTTACTATTTACTTTTAGCGTTCATGGTAGTATATGGTTCAATCAATTGAACCAGTAGTTTTGAAAAGATCATGAGTCAGAATAAAAGTTATGAAAAAATCGAAAAAGAACAAAAACTGTTTAATTTTTGAAAATCCTGATAGACATGAAATGATCGACCTCTGTTTGGAAAAGAAGAGTTTTCTCGTCATTTTACAAAATGAAAAACTTGTGCATTTCTAAATAAATAAATAAAAAGTTGAACTAAAGCAACAATAAGTTGGACTGGCAATTTTCTGGCTCATGACTTTTTTCAAAAACTACTGATTCAATTTAAGTTTCCGTTTATTTTCAAACGTAAGAATTTACATCCTGGCACTAAAGTAGGAAGTAGCTTATGTTGTTTCAAAATTTTTGCTTTGTTTTGCTTGTTATGGAAGAATACATATTGCGTTTTTGATTCATTTAGTATCAACCTGTTCACTTCAAACCATCGTTTCATTTTTTCTTCAACATTTCTTACGTTTTACTTCAATTTCTTCATATTTTCGCCTTTAATAATCAAGCTTCTATCATCTACCTAGAATAAGATCTGCATGGTTTCTACATTTTCTGGAAGATCATTTATGTTAAGGACAAACAACAATGGTCCCAAGATTGATCCTCGGGGTACTCCATGACCAATGTATCTGTAAGTAGATTGGAATGTTATCTCTATATTTTCTGTCATGCGAGCTATTATTGTTGTTGTTTCCGTTGTTCTAAGTATTAAAACAAGACAAGCTACTTCCAAATTTGGTTTCAAGAACTAAATTCCTGCTTCTGAAGATAATCAGAAACTTAGATTGATTCGACCATGTGCTATCATCAAGGCTGAAAATAAATAGTAAATTATATGCTCTTAGAATTTTAAAAGAAAGCTTAAATACAAAATATTTAATACAAGTTCATTATAGCTTAATTCATTCTTTATCATGCCATATAATATTCTACTGAGGGAACAATAATTATTTTAGAACATTACAACTTATCGCATAATATTATAATTTTTAAACTAGAATTTTAAGGTTGATCAGATTAAATGTCTTGACTAAATCATGAAATACCAACTCTTTTTATCAATTGCTTCCCGCATACTATTTATTAGTGTGTAACTGGCACTGATTTTACATTTATTGGATAAAAATCCAAGTTACTCAAGAATTATTTATTATTTTATACTTTTCTATGAAACACATTAGTCGTTTTTTAAAATTAAATTACGAATATTTTAATTAGAGCAGGCAATAAGGAAATGGCTATAATTTTTAGTAAGCTTCCCATTCCCATGTTTCAAAATTGCTCCAATTCTTGGTATTTTTCAGCTTTGATAGAAAAATCCGTTTTCCACAAATTCTTTAAGTTGGTGTTTCTGGCATCCGTGTATATCGTAGCCTAGCATTTTATTTAGGAAAGCCTACTACGACGCAAAACATTACATTCTCACTGTTTCTTTTCTTTTAGTATTAGACATTTGTCACGAAAGCTACACGTACTAAAATAGATGAATAAATGATATGACTCGATCTTTTCAGTGCTTTTAGTATGTTTTTGTTCAAATTTATGTACATTTTGTTTTATTTTGTGGAAACATTATCACACACACCAAACATTTGAACGTACTAGAAGCACTTTCTTTAAATATTTCATCAGATACGACGGGAAATAAGGAAAGACAAAGAAATTGGACAAAAAATAACTGTGAAGCCTCCAGGTGGTTACTCCATTTAAAATGAATCTCAGATAGTGTTGCCAGGTTGAAAATAGAAAGAGTTTAGTAGAGAAAGAGAAAGCTAATGCTACGGATTCATAGATAAAAAATAAATAAAGACAATTGAAATATTAATTGAAGAGATGAATTTACAAATGTATGATTATTCAAATATATATATATATTTTATATATATATATATATATATATATATATATATATATATATATATATATATATATATATATATTACGTCCCATGGTTATTCCGGCTAGGCCCAAAGGAGACAATGATGATGAGAAACGAATGAAATGGCGTATTGAAGAAAGTGGGAGGAAACAGGAGAAAACCGGGAAAACCCAAGCACACGGTGTTTGTCCACCATAAAACTCACGTTGCGCGAGTTGGAATCCAACAAAGGACTCCATGCATCAGAGGTAAACGCTCTACCACTGAGCCACTTTAGGCTAAAGGAGACAGATGCTTAATAAAAGTGAAGAATTATAAAAATGCCGAGGAAATCGACACCGAGGAAATCGACAGACACGATGTTGTCCACCACAAACGTATATGGCTAGAAATCGACCTACACACCCTTCACACCAGAGTACTCAACTACTGAGACGGGGCCGCGGTGACTCAGTGGTAGATGGTTCACTTCTGTTGCGTTGAGTCCCTGGTTTGATCCCCGCTTTCTCCATGTGAACTTTGTGGTGGACAAACACCGTGTACGTCTGTTTTCTCGGAGTTCTTCCGTTTCCACCCACTTTCTTCATTCCACCATTTCATTCATTTCTGATCATCACAGTCTCTTTTAGCCTAGCTGGCATAATCATAGGATGTAAAACTTAAAGATTTCATTTCATTTTTTCTACCACTGAGCCATAATCTTCCGTTGCAATATATTAAATTGCAATATATGAAGAAAACATTAAGAATGCTTCAAGAATATTGTTTAACGAGGCAATGATAATAATAACAGATATTGCAAAATGATAGGTATATCGCAAAATAATAGTAAAACCTGAAATAATAAAAAAAGAAAAAAGAAATTGGCAAAGATGATATGACAATGAAACTGAAAGTAGTGTAGAGTATTATATGTGCTTAAGGCCAGAGGAAACATTCACAGGTAGTATAATACTGTAAGTGTATTATTATCTTTTTCTGACAGACTTGAACGGCGTGGGAGAAGAATTTAGAACATATTTATATGAAAGGTGTAGTAAAACGTATTATTCATTCGGAGGAGTATTGGATTCTGGTCATGGAGACCACAGAAAGCTGAGCATTGAGTGCACTGAAGGCTATAAATGAGAACTGCAGCTTCCGGAATAATAGAAAATTTGTATCTTTGCGACGGAATTGGATATAGGATGAGTTTAGCATATAGGCTTCTTGCATTTCTGCGGGTCTTATATATACAGGGTGTTTCAAAACAACACCGATAACTTTTGAGAGGTGATTCCTGACACCAACATAAGATGAAAAGCAAGCCTATAGACCAACCTGGGTGTGCAAATGCTTCCTTTCGGAGTTAAAGGCTGCCGAAAACATGAAAAAATAAACCTTAAAGGTCTATAGCTCTAAAACAATGAGATTTACTATAATCGGGTCAAGATCTCACTTAGTAACTAGCATGTGCCCTATCCAAATATCCAAGTTTCAGAATCCGCAGCAACTTTTATAGAGGCAGTTGGTGAGCATTTCAGATTATATAACCGTAGCCAAATTCTCTCTATAGAAATTGTTTCATGAGTACTTTTGGATTCTGAAATATCGATTTTTGGATAGCGCACATATTAATTCCTAAGTGAAGTCTTGACCTTATTACGATAGATCCTATACGTTGGAACTGTGGACATTGAAAGTTCATTTTTTTTTTTTCATTTTTTTTGGCAGCCTATAACTCCAAAAGCAAGCATTTGTGCAGCCAGTTTGGTCTATACTTTTTGTCTTATCTTGTTGTCAGGAATCACCTCCCAAACGTTGTCGGCGTTGTTTTGGAACACCCTGTATATATGGTTTTGTATTGAAGTTTGAGAGGCCGTCCCTATGAAGTTTGAGAAGAGTAAATAATTTTTAGAATGATCGGAAAAAATCTTTTCAGTTCTAGGTAAAGCGGTAAATATGGGATAAGTACGATTCATTAATTTCCATAGCTAAGATTTTTTGTAACAATTTAATTGCGTGCGGATAATGTATCTCCAATCAGAAAATACTGACGAGAGGATTTTGAGTAGTTGTTTACAGGTGATGTAGAGGAACAGGAACGGGATCTGTGAATGGTCAGGGCATGATATAGAGAGCTTCAATGTGATAAAAAGAGTAGGAGCTCTTGAGTGGAAGTATTGCATACTTTTGATATGTTTGATGTATATGTGACTTTGGAGACGTTCGTTCTCAAGGCTGCCACTCACATTAAGGAAAACGGCTGTGTGGTTGGAGACAGTGACGTAACTAGGGTGGGGCAAACGAGGTTGTGCCCCAGGCGCCGGATTAAGAGGGTGAAATATTGGAGAAGTATTTGAAGGAACATTTTGGTTTCATTGATCACGGCGGCTGCTAAGGCGAGTTCTTACCCCGGACGACAGCTAGCCTAATTACTTCGCTGGCTGAAGAAGAATTGTTAATTTGACAAGACACTTATGTAGGAACAGTAAGAATGGGTGCAGTACTAGTTAGCCGTAAGTTCATGTTAGGAATATATCATTTATGAATCGAATCCAGAAAAAAAGGTTCAGGTGGAAATGAATGTGATATTTGTTGCAGGTACATGTTGGCGTATTAAGAAGGCATGAGGATGTTTACAGAATGCTCTTGATTTGAAGACAGTATTATTTTACGAAAGTACTTATAGTAAATCGTTTAATGTTCTGTGATACAGTTTCCACTACTATTGTTTAGGAGGGAGTAACCAATTCGTTGGGTATGCTCGCTTCAAGATACTTTTGTTCCATGTATCTGAAACACAAACTTCGCATCTACCAAACAATAGCATAAATAATCGATCATATTGACAAAATAAATCTAAAATATTCCGCTACTTAGTCTTAAGAAATAAATTCAAAGCTACGCTGAAACGTTTTGAGTAATTTTCATAAAGACTAAGTAATGTGACTTACCGTAAAATTTAGTACATTAGGGTGTATTTTGCTATTTTGGTCTCTGGAAATTAATTTAAAACTATGTAAAGACGTTGAAAATAATTTTTACATAGACTGACAAATGTGTCTTATGATGAGTTCACTTGCTCAGATACCATGAACATACCAAGAAAAGAAAATTACCTTAGCACAGTACGATGAGAGCAAAGTAGCGAAATATTCATGAGGCTGTAAGTTTATTAACACTGTAAGTCCTGCTTTATAGCCTGTGGAACTAATTCTTCTGGGCGTTGCGAGTTCCTCATAAGGATCACCATCACTGGAAAATAAAGAAAATACTGTATATATATATATGAACAAATGGATAGAATATAGATTTAATTGTTTCTAGATATAGCCTGCCTTGGGAAGACAGCTAAAAATGGACAGGAGATAGCAAAATAAGTTCTTTTCATTACTGTGAATTGTATTCTAATAGAAGTCGCTTCTAATGAACAGAAATATTATATCTGAAGCACATAATATATTTATTTATTACTGTAAGTGACACTAGAGCCAAAGGCTATATTGGTCACAAAAAAAAAAAAAAAAAAATCATAAGTAAATAACTCATAATAAGTATTGTACAAAATTTTAAAAGATGAAAGAGGCACCATAAAGTAATAATTTATAAAACCCAAAAGTATGTAAATTTTAACAACACAATACATTGTACTTGGATAGAATTTTCCAAAAATTAAAAAAAAAGTATTACTTGGACATATTAATTTAATTACAAAATTTGTTTATAAAAATAATTAAATAATAGTAATAATAATAACCCAAAACTATGAATCAAACGAACAAAAGCATAGCAAATGGAAATCAAAAAGTACTCCACAGAATCTTTAAGAATCATTTAAAAGATATTAACACAGATAAACGACAACCAACTGCCTAGGCTTTAAAAAAACTGGACTCTTTTATGAAACAGTAGGATTTATAATGACCATCCAGGACCGAGTGATACCAACCCGAAACTAATGTAAATACATACTGAAGCAAAAAGTACCAGATGAAAAATGCAGAAAATGTGAAGACAAATCAGAAACTTTTGAACATATCACAGGCTCATGCTGTATAATGACTCCCACATACTATCTAAAAGGACACAACAATGTTGCAGAAAACATTCACCAGTTTTTAGCACACGACGTGGAATTAATTGCCGATTCCAAGCCATACTACAAATACCAGCTAAATCCAGTATTTAAAAATGACAAATACAAACTCTATTGGGATCGAAAAAAAAGAACGGATGTGATTGTACCTACAAACAGACCCGATATTACTGTTATTAATGAAATTGACAAAGAAGTAACCATAATAGATGAAGTAATACCATTAACTCATAACGTAATATACAATATTCAGTACAAAAATAAGCACATACAAATAACCTGGAAGAAAGCTATGGAAATGTCAGAAAGTTACAGTAAGACAAATCATTAATTCAGTTACTGCAATTGTCTCTAAAAGTACTGTGACGCAACTTGAGCAGATAAACTCAAAATATATTCTAACAAACCTACAATAATTAGTAATACTAGACACCTGTCATATGATCAGAAAGTTCTTTGGAGAAGAACTCTTCAAATAATCTGCATTTGCTAGGACGGCCATCAGATTCTTAAGCTGACTGGTTTAAACCATGACACAGCAATAATTACTACTACTACTACTACTACTACTACTACTACTACTACTACTACTACTAATAATAATAATAATAATAATAATAATAATAATAATAATAATAATAATAATAATAATAAAGTAGTAAGGAGAAGAAACCAGAAACTTAAAATTAATAAGTAAAATAAAATGAAGAAAAGTTACTCAATTTCTAACATATTTGCCTGAATAGAAATACAACTTACGTTTTGTTGAAGTCTCTGGTTCCTAAGTAATTAAACGCACAGCAGTAGCCTTCACCTGTCTTACGAAGTTCAAAAAGTTCATTACAAGATCTGTTTTCCCCTTTCCACATACACCTCACAAGTAATTCTTCACAGGATGGTGCCAACTATACAAAAACAGAAAATAGAAATAAGTGCATAATACATGATATGGACCAGACATGCATGGTACATATTAAATTATCAAAATTTCTGTCAAATGTTAAAGTAGTACCACTGTGTTCATTTCCTACACCTTTCGATTTGACATTTTTTTTTTTTTTTTAATGTTTGTGAGTGTTTCTTCTTGTATCTTGTTGGTTGTAGCCGCCATACTTAGATGGGGACGTCAGGGACAGCAGGTCAAATATGGGAATCCTAAACAACATTAAACGGGATTGCTTTGTTTATATGTTTAAACTTGTTGCCAATTAAGCCGTTTTATGGCTAAATGTAACCATTTTCACGTAGTGTTTAGCCAGTAAAAATGTAGCTAAGCTATAATTGTAGCTAAAATTAACTCAGAATTGCCAATTTCCAGACATGTGCCTTTAGCGGTAATTAAACATTTTTGACAACCAAAGTATCATTAAAAATATGAGTTAAAATAATATATATAATAGATAAAGGAAGTATAAAAATAGGAGAAAACGAAATAAAAGAAGTAAGTTCTATAAAATTTTTAGGTGTACATATATCAGCAAATTTAAAATGGGATTATCATATAGAAAAAATTGCGAATAGGTTAAGAAAAATGTGTTTTGCCGTACAAACCATCAAAAATAGTATAAACCGAAATACAGCAAAAATATTATATTGCTGCTCATTTGAATCTATATTAAGATATGGATTAATATTTTGGGGAAATACTGTAAAAAGTAGAGATATTTTTGTTCTACAAAAAAGAGTTGTACGAATTCTAGCTGGTGCAGGACCCCGAGAGTCCTGTAGGAAATATTTTAAAGAACTAGCTACCATGTTTGTATATATATTGCTTAATAGAATTTGTAAGATCCAATATAAATGAGTACACAACAAACGGTGACGTGCATGGTTATAACACAAGAAAAAAGACTAATTTTCATCTACCAAACCATAGAACAGCAATGTACGAAAAGGGAGTAAAGTATGCTGGTATTATGCTATACAATAAGTTACCAAACATGGTAATCAAGTCTAATGTTACATTCAAAAGAAAATTAAAAGAATACCTATTGTCACATTGCTTCTATACAATAGATGAATATAATCAATTAAATAGTCACAATGTAAATAGTAGTAGCAAAGTAACAAGATAGGTTCATTAACGTATAAGGTATGCTGTAGTATTGGTATAATGATATTTCAAATTACTATAATGTATAAATGTGTGAATTATGTTTAACAAATGTGTCTAATATATGTACTGCATCAATTAACCATGACGAATCCCATGTACTGTCGGAAAATTATTTCCAAGTTTGTGCAGAATGGAGGATAAATAAAATGAAATGAAATGAAATAAAATTAAATCCGATTTCCTTCCTCTTGCAGTAGTGATTAACTCTATTCCTAAACCACAATTTCTCTTATTTACCTTACTTGTATCATTCTTACTTCCCTAACACGGTATAATGGCAAATTGTAATTTCGGATAGTTTACCTTCCTGTAACTAATTTCAACGCGTGGTTAAATTGTATATTAGCATTGTTAGGGTATTTTTGGTTATGTCTGTGTTAAATTAGTAGTATACTAATTTATAACCAATATTATCGCAAGATTTGGAAACAAGACAGAATCCAAGAAATCTTTAGAATGTTTAGTAATTTCAATTTTATTATGAGTGCTACGAACGACTGAGATGAATTTGTAATAATTCATATATTGCAGTTATTTAAGCTTCGGTAACATTTTAAGCAAAATACTGGAAACTCGTCAGTAAAATATTTATTTTCACAGAAAATATTATGTAGCCGAGCCTTGATTGTGTCATTCACCTCTGACTTCTTAATATGGGGGCCGCGGTGGCTCAGTCGTAGAGCGTTCACCTCTGGTGCTTGGTGTCCCGGGTTCGATTTCAGCCACCGCCAAGTGAACTTTGCGGTAGACAAACACCGTGTACGTGGGTTTCCTCGGGATTCTCCCGTTTCCTCCCACTTTATTCATTCCTCCATTTCATTCATTACTCATCACCATCTCCTTTAACCTATCATCTCTCATCATCACCATCTCCTTTAGCCTAACCGGCATAACCGTGGGACGTAAAACTTAAGATATTTCATTTCATTTAAAATTTTTCTTTTAGCCTAACCGACATAATCGTGTGACGTAAAACTCAAAGATTTCATTTCATTTCATTGATTTCTTAATAAGCCAAGTAGTGATCATATGATCATCTTCATCATCATCATCATTATAGGTATTTTGCCATTATTGGCAGGTCACTTGCTGCAACTGAGAAGCTTGCATGCTCCACGCTTTCTGCTAACCTCCCTGTCTTTACGAACGTTTTCTCTGTTTTGATATAATTATAATGTCCTTTGTTCCCTCTCTTTCTTTCCCGCCATCATACTCTCTGACACGTCCCTCATGATACAGTTCCTCCTTATCTATTGTCCCAACCAGTTTCTCTTTCTCTTTTTTTCGTAAAATAAGGTACAAGTAAATAAAACAAATCTCCCGCTTAATTAAATTTTACTTCATATATATAATAACGAAAGGAGGAAAGAAGCAATTTTTTTTACACGCCAGATTCTCTATAGGTACGAATTATATAACAGACAACGAATAAAAAAGTGACTGACTGGACCGGAACTCGAATCCGGGACCTGAGGCATATCGTATCAATGCGTTAACGACCAGAGGTCCCGGGCTCGAATCTCGGTCCAGTTGGTCACTTTTTCACTCTTTGTGTGTAATAAATAAGGCCCGGATTTTTACGTAATATCAAACAGCAAAATATGTACATAAAAATGTAAAAAATGCCCAAAATATGTTATTAAATATGTAATATACAGAGAATATGTAATACTAAAAAATCGAAAATATCTACAGTTTTATGCTTATATATATATATATATATATATACTATACATACTATATCTCCGTCTTCGCTCGGCCGAAAACATCTGAAAGACCTCATTTAGATATATTTCCACCAATTCCAATGGACACATTCAATACCATTCATACAACTAAAGAACAAACGATTTCACAGACTCCAACACCCTTTACCATAAGTGAGCTATAGTGCGTCCAGTAAGAGAACGTCTCTGACAGCTCGCAGTAGCATTGCCACTACTCGCGTGTCAAGGTTTTTTCCGGTGCAACTGTAGTGGCCATTTAATTAATGGTATAAGACAGAGTGATCGTGGTTGGTAACACTGGTATCAAAGTAGGGGCTACAATGTCCCACCGCATGTGGTAAGAAACGTCAGATACCATCTCTTGTTGGCCGTGCTATAATATATGTATATTAACGGCAAAGCTTAAAACAACCCTTCCTCTAGGAGTGACATGTAATATGCACCGATTCTGCCTGTGTTTAGGGAATAACTGTTAGTGCTTTCTTCCACTGCCTTAATAGTGCTTCGAAAAAGTGATTTTTTCAGTGTTATCAGTGTTATCAGTGTATTTTTAAAACAAGCCAGGGAGTGTAAGTCCCACGTGGTGTTGTGTATAAACAACTCTTCACGCTAATGTTCACAAACACCACCACATGGTTTGGCAAGACTCTACACATCAGATGATCCACTATCACATGCAGACGACAGGCTTCTGGCTCCTCTCACGGAGCAGACGATGACAACGAAGCATCAGCGCTACCACCACCCGAGAACCTCTATAAATTTGGTGGACGACGGCAAATCGGTACCAGTTCTCTGGTGCCCCTCCTATTGTTTGCGTCGGAACATTAGGAGTAACCTAACCCCAGGCCCCTAGTAGCCTCGGACTCTTGGCTTTTCCTATCTCCTGGCCTAGCCTGTTTCGGGGCTTTGTCGGGAATCCCAACCACAGTCGCTTAGCCTACTTCGGGGCTATGTGGCTACCTAACCAACCCACTGCTTGCATCGGAGCTTTGGGTCCCTAACGCCACTCTGCTTAGCCTGCTTCGGGGCTCTGTAGAGATCCTGTCTGCGACTTCTCGGTCAAAGACTACCTACCGTAGAACGGGATGATACCGATCATGCAGTGTGAAACCGATCATTTGCACGTACTTACATTGTGAGAGTGCTGTCATCTATCGTTTCAAGTTGAGTGTAGGAAAGATATCATAAGAAGAAGGGTGATTATACACGAGATCTGTGTGCATAGAAAGTCAGAGCATGATGCATGCAGATTTTGTGTATAGTGCAAATTTGCTTAATGGTGGAAACGTAATAATTGAGGAACTCTGTTTTCCTTATATTGGTGTGACTATAGTACGTAGTTTATAGTTTTTGGTAGGACACTATATCGTGGCAAGGTAAAAGAATGGAGTACAAGGTAAAAGAATTGCTTCGTGTAAGTTTGCATAACAGTATCAAAACTGGTGTAGTGACGGTAAGTTGTTTTACAAATTTATGCCAAGTTTAGGGGTGAAACCGATAATGCCGAGAAAGTGTTTGAAACAAGTTGGTCAGCATACTCGGCGTAATTATAATGTACAACAATTTAAGAACAAAATGCGCGAGGTACAGAAGGGTCGAATAAGTATCCGAAAGGCAGCACAAAAGTATAACGTCCCATATACAACGGTTTGTGACAATGCTAAAAATAAGTAAAGCAAGAAATATGGTGGTGAAACAGTTCTCACTGAGGAGGAGGAGATGCATCTTACTGAAGGGCTATTATGTGCTAAATGTCGTGTAAAATTCCCTGTGAACAAAACCCACACGCGTTACTTTGTTCGACAAGCGACGCAAGTCCTTGAGTTCAACAGATAAGAGGTGAAGTTTCTTCGTAAAAAATGTGGAAAAAAGTAGGTTAAATTTGTGTTCCCGGATATTCTTGATGTATCTGACTGATCTACAGCCATATTGTCATGATTGTGACTGAAAAATAGGTGTATCGGCGAGGTGTCGAATTTCTAGGTCTCCATCTTCAAGGTGTGGAATAACTGTGACAGTGAACATTCTTTTTACCACCATTGTACGTTCCTATTTTTTTCTAGTGTGTTCTGTGCTTTGATATTTACTGATAATATATGTTTGAAATGTTTCTTTATGCTCTGTATCACCTCCCGCTCAGTGTTATACCGATCATCCGCACCAATACATGACTGATCGGGATCACCTCACTATGCGGGGTGATATCGATCAAAAATTTGTATTTAATATCTCATGCCGTAACGTAATATCACACGTCATCTTTTAGCATCTGCTAGAGAAACAACATAGAAAACTAATATCTCTTTTTCAATATTGTGATTCAATATTTTTGTTGGTTTTCCCTCAAGAAAGGTCAAATATTGATCGGTATCACCCCATTCTACGGTATATGTAACCCTGCAAACTAGAGAAATTATCTGTATAGTATTTTTTGTAAAATACTTTTTATAGTGGAACTTTTATAATAAAGGCCGGTGTCAGCGATTCCGGACGCTCTTTTTATTTACGTTCTACCTACAAGCTATATGGGACAAAGGTTTGCAATATATATAAATGAATCAATAAAATAATGTTATAGTAAGAAGTAAAAATAACTAACTCGCATATTCTGATCTCCAACTTTCCAGTTCAAGCTATAACACTACGAATTCCTTTGAACAAGTAACTTCCAAAGTGTATATATATATATATATATATATATATATATATATATACTTTGGAAGTTACTTGTTCAAAGGAATTCGTAGTATTATTTATAAGCACTGGACGTTTTATCTGATATAGGACCCACTTTTTGCGGCAATTTAAAAACGGTGGCCCAAATCGAAAATTGTTTCCTACAAAAGTTGTTTCGTTTTTCAAGTACTATTGAATGAGGTATGATTCAATGCGTGTTCCTATTTGAAAATTAGAAGTTGGCCCCTGGGCCCCCTTGAAGGAGGGCCCTGGGAGTCACTACAACAACACCATGTGATGCGCCCTATGACATTTTCCTATCTCAGTTTTTGTTTTATCTTTTTATTCTCAGCCATTTCGGATTTATAAGCACTGGACGTTCTAGCTGATATAGGACCCACTTTTTGCGGCCATTTAAAAACGGTGGCCCAAATCGAAAATTGTTTCCTACAAAAGTTGTTTCGTTTTTCAAGTACTATTGAATTAGGTATGAATCAATACATGTTCCTATTTGAAAATTTGAATTTGGCCCCTGGGCCCCCTTGAAGGAGGGCCCTGGAGGTCACCACAACAACACCATGTGATGCGCCCTATGACATTTTCCTATTTCAGTTTTTGTTTCATCTTTTTATTCTCAGCCGTTTCGGATTTACAAGCACTGGACTTTTTATCTGAAACACCCTGTATATATATTTAATTATACACAAACACACACTATCATTTAAAATATCCTGTTTATGAATCCATATATATATATATATATATATATATATATATATATATATATATATATATATATATGTTAAAAGCAATGTGTATTGTACAGTAAGGGACACTTGTGGATGGTACACTTCTGCTGTAAATTTCCATATGGGAGTGCCACCCAGAAGTGTTCCTTACTGTACAAAACTTCGCTGTTTTTCGTCGGCAAAAAATCTTACGCGATTCATTTTGATTTATAATACACAATCAAGTACTTTTCAATGTTCTCTGAGTTCATTGATAGCCGTTTGTCGGAGACTATGTTCTTATACGTTGGAAAGGATCTTTCAACATCATATGATATTGTAGGGGCGTATTTCAACAAGGGAATATTTTGGGGGGATATATCTTCTGGGATGGGAATCGCGACTTCCCCACTGAGAATCTCACACACACTATCAAAGGCTTCATATCCAGTATTTCTTTCTAAAATCAGCTCAAACTTTATGTAAGCTTTGTCACCAGCTTCACCTTTAATAACTACAAGTTTTTCCCTTACACTCAGGGATGTAATGGGGCGTATATGGGAGTATACGGCGTATACCCACCTAATAATCTTATAGCCCAGCGTATACTCACCTCAAATTTATAAGAAAACGAGCATATACGGGGTAAGTACATGCTATATTTTCGAAAACGGTCGATGGTATACCTACCAAAAATTGTAGCAATGCATCACTGCTTACACTGTTTACAATATCGAAAGACTCCTGCAATGAAAGTCCTGAAGATTCAAGTTTCTTTATGCTCTCTGAAAGGAAGCCAAAGTTGCTTGCAATTTATGCTATGCTTGAGATAATTTCAGGATCATTAAAAGCTGCTTGAGGTTCACTTACTGAAATCGGGGACTCTGGTGGGAACATGTCAACTACAGACTTTACGTGCTTAAAATGTTGGTTGTAAAACACGATCGTCTTTATCCAAGTTCCGTAACGTGTAACTACGGGTTCAGGAGATAAAGGTACATCCGACAAGTGTTGTCTGTAACATTGCACTCGCTGTGAAGCTTTCACAAAAACCTTTTTTTGTACTGGATATAAGTTTGTTCACCCGAGGAAAATTACTTTTCACTTCCTTCGCCACACCTTGGAATGCGTGAGCAAGGTTCACCCGAGGAAAATTACTTTTCACTTCCTTCGCCACACCTTGGAATGCGTGAGCAAGGTTCACCCGAGGAAAATTATTTTTCACTTCCTTCGCCACACCTTGGAATGCGTGAGCAAGACAAGTGAAATGAATTAAATCCGGGTGCAATACTATTAAAGCTCTTGCGGCTTTCAGCATATAAGCAGCAGCATCAGAGATGAAACCAATACTCTTTCTTCTTGAACTCCATGAGGCCAAAGTACTTTCGACCCACTGTTCACAAATCTTGCTATTGTTGCATGATCTGTACGGTCTAGTGTCTGGGAAGAAATTAAAAAAGGTTGAGAGGGAGCTTCAGCGTTTAATTTGACAACAATTAAATTAGCCACGTAGCGGCCCGCTAAATCTGCAGTTTCATCTATGGCCACCCATATGTGGGAGTCCCCTATTTCACTACAAATGCTCTCTATATTTTCCTGGTAACAAATATCAAGATAATTTTTCCGTAACGTCGATTCATCTGGAAATTTGACGCTTAAAATATTTTTCTAGGAATTTCCGGTATTCGTGTATCTGAAGCTTATACCAAGGAATATTAACAGCCACCATTGCACAACACAGTCTTTGAAAAATTCGTTTGTTGTAGAAGCCCCCTGCTGCACTTGGGTCAGAAGAATTTGCTTCCTACCGGAACGCAATTCCTTGTTTCTAGTGTGGAGGGTGCTTTTCTTATGTTGCTCTAACTGCGATTTTATAGATAACCCGATTTTTAGTCATATATTGTACATACTACGACTTTAGCATCAGTCGTAAATGCTTCATGTATTCCAATCCATGATTTTAATTTCGCTGCTAGTGAAGACGCGGCCGCTGCCATCTTGTCGCCGTTATCGGATAAACACTCGTTCAGAATGCCAGTCACGTCAAATTCTGCACTTCACGAGTCTACAAATAATTTATTGTCTACTATCTGGATTTCTGTGTTGTATATTCGAGTACAAAAATAAAGTCAATTCGTTTAACAGTAAAATAACTAAATAAATCAACAACAACTTCAATATTACTGCGAATATCTTCTAATGGGTGCTCCAACTACAATTACGATGAACAAATTGCTCTGGGTATTTAATTATGCGTGATTCTATGTACGACAAGCTATCAGACGCTATGAGACGATTTGAATAAACGACGTAAAACTAAAGTCACTATGGCTGAGAAAGCAAACTGTACCTGCTAAACTAAGAATATACATCTATTCAAACGTGACTGCATGAACAAACGCGCCAGCAATCAGTAAGATCAAAATAATCCGAGTTTGGGTCAGTTTCCCTTTGTTTCTCCCCCTACATATGCTCTACACTGTCTGGCTGCCCATCAAATATGTTTCTTTTCTTGCCGTTCCAATGACAATTGCAGCTTTCTGTGCAAATTAGTCGACTATCTTTGAATTCTAATTTTCAACGTGTTTCTATCTTATCTGAATTTGTCAGAAGCAGAAGACATTTCGGCTTCTGCGATCCACTGTTACTCATTCCCACAGTTACTATATATTTTGCCCCATCTGTCTTTCCTCGAGTGAATCGGATGAAAAACAAAGGATAAGAAAAGGCATGCTTTCCTCTTATGTTGTTTTACCTTCCACAGAAAGATGAAATGAATGTTTGTTCCAGGTACGGTAAAAATAGCAAGGATACAAAATGTCACTTGTGTCGTTTTAGGCATGTGATTTCGGATACCTTGGTGTGTTCTATGCACTGCCTAAGAGAGACAAGAGTCCGTGGATGGTGGTTCTATCAGATCACTTGTTCTACTCACTTGGATTCTTTGAAATTCGCGCGAAAGCTGAAACATTCTAAGCACAAGTTATTTCAAGCTGTGAAAAGGCAGAATATCCCCTGGAATTTAGCTGTCCATATTCTATAATGTTGTCAGAAGTAGAACAAATTTGAAAGAAGAAACCGAGCAACTGGCTTTTTTCCTTTTGTTATACTATTAAGTAAACTTTAAAAATGAATATTCTTAAAAAGTTCACGATAACCCAAAATATGTAGAAAATATGTAGCATCATAAAAATATGTAACATTGTGTGAAATATGTAAAATATGTAAAATCAAATTTACATATATCAATGTAAACGTCTTGATCGATGTACACTCATGTCCAAAATTATTGTCGCATGTCTATAAATATGTTGTTCTAGGAATATGATATAATAATGAATTCGCCCGATATCTCTTATAATGTTAGTTTGTGTATAATAGGCAAAGACATGTATGTGGCAAATTTCATCTCAAAAGAGCAGTAAATAAGAACAATAAAATGAAAATAAAACTTTCTTGTCCATTTAGCAACATTTTGTTTTACTCACTCTAATTTTCGTATTTATAACTATTTTCCTATGAAATTTACATCAGACACACATTTCCAGATTATACACATAGTATCGGTATTAAAAGTGCCCTGCAAAATCATTATCAAATTATATTGTTACAAGAAAACAGTTATAGATATGCGACAATCATTTTGGACATGAGTGTACATCTGCATTTTTGTACAGCTACATACAATCAATTAAAATATGTAATTACATAAAAGTCTGAGGCTTAGTTATAAATTGTCTTATTTTCAGTTATTGATTGTTTGAGAAGAAAACTTAGATACTTTTATATACATTATCTGTCATGACTTGAATATGTCGTCTTTTAATTTTAATCTTAACATATGATTTTTAATTGAAATGTTTATATTGAGTTGAGTTTATTTTCAGTTTAACATCCCTTTCAGCAGGGAGGCTATATGTGACAGGACCTACTGATTAAGGTGGAATCCGAATCAAATGAACTCAAGCCTGGAATCGAACGCGGGTCTCCCACGCTAAAGGTGCGTTTGCTAACCGCTTAGCCATGAAGATCTTGAAATGTTTATGTTGCTGAATTATACTTATATTCATTTGTTGAAAATTTTAAGAGAAAACTCAAATCTTCACCCACGTTTTTTCAATAGAATCTGCAGAGTAGATACCAAGTCTCCATAGTTTCTAATAGTTTCATAGTAGCCCCCTCCCCTATATTCGTTTTACTAACATCTTTTAACGTAATTGTTCGAATTTGACATGCTTTACCTTTTTCATAAATTTGTCTATGCTGACGTTATTAATGTTTAGAATTGTATTAGCAAGATCTAAAGGTGCAGGATCTTCAATTGTAGGATCCAAAAGCTGAATTAAAACTTTCATTCCTTCCAGAGCTTCTTCTTTAGTCACTCCTGGAGGCAAAGTTCTGGAAAAACAGATTTAACTATGTTAATAATAAAACCTGAACAATTTTTACTTCTAGATTCATTACTTCTTGTGATAAAAGTGCAAGGGACAATAATAATTCGAATTATTCTTATCACATCGATTGTACTGTAATAGAAGCAGAATTTAATTCGATTCAAACAGACATCAAAGTTCACATGAAAATATAAAATATAATCGACTTAAAAAAATACAAGATAGAAGTACAAAATTTGTTTCTACTAGACTAATTCATAAAATGATTTCAGAAACCCAATATTTCCTTTATCTCTTTGAACTAAATCAAGCATTTAGAAAATTTTCTTTTGTAGGAGTTATAATATTTATTACAAGCAGTGAAACTTCTACCATAAATCCAGTTCTTGTTGATCGCAACTGAAAACAATGAACATAGATATAACAGCATATTAATATAGTTAAAGAAAGATCTACCTATAAATGTAGGCAATCAAAACAGTAAGTTGAGAGATGCTTCAGGCTGAAAAGTGATATTGTTTTTGGTATCCTAGGCTGACCATATATATACATATATATATAATCGTATTATCTTGAACGAGCTTTCCAATCTCTAAGAAATTTAGAAATAACTTTGATCAACTAAAAGAACAATTTTATGCACTCTAGTGTCTAAATATTTGTGTTTCTAAGTATTTGTGTGTGTGTAAGTGTTTGTAAGTATTTATGCGTAAATGTTCGTAAGTATTTGTGTTTGTAAGTGCTTGTAAACATTTTTGTTTTGTAAGTGTTTGTAAGTATTTGTGTTTGTAATTGTTTGTAAGCATTTGTTTCTGCAACTGTGTTTATAAGTGATTTTTAGATATTTGATTTTGCAAATGTTTGTAAGTGCTTGTCAGTATTTGTATTTGTAAGTGAATATTGGGAGACAGAGATGGAAATCCGCTTCATATTACATATTATATCTGAAGGCTGTTTATTTTAGCTTTGAAGTTACACAAAAATGAAATCTAGCCAAAGCAAACACCTAGTACAATATACTCCTGACTATCTTGCTCGCAACCATCCTGCCTAGTTTTCTTTTATCGTAATTACATGAGGAAGGCAAGGCGTTGGATTGGCAACATTGTTAAGGCATTGGAAGTGGGCGTCTGCTATGATCCTCCTACGTGTCGTGTGCAAAATACAGGTTGTGACAGGAAAAGAGCAGCGGTTCTGCTCCTTGTTAATTGTTTCGTCAGTGTGTAACGGACCTCAATACAGTACACTTGCCACTGTTCCTGTTTATAACTGTACAGTACGTACAGTACTGTATTTGTAAATTGTTCTTGGGGTATGTTTAATGTTCATAAAGAAATGAGTTCATAGAACTCCAGCCTATCCGACTTTTTTTGTTATCCGATCTGCCCTTCCGCCACATTATGCCGAATACTTCGGGAGTCTACTGTATTAACAATGTGTTCTAGTTTTGGAAATGTATCGTTGCCATCATCAGTCACATTATCTAACGTTAAATAATATGTCTGATGAAGGTAATGACGAAACTATTATAAGGTTTTAAAATACAGTATATATTGCCGAAATTTTAATAAGAGTTTTATTTTAATTACAAATTTTAATAACAATGTTTACTTATATTATTTCGTATGTACCATGCATCAGTAGACAAACAATAACGTATAAAAGCAAGGCAAGCCAGTTGAAGAATAAATCGTGAAAAAAAAAATACAAAAGTTAGTAATGTTGCTGATAATAGTGGGATCATCATTGGTAGTAGAGTAATTAGGATCATCACTCTGCAAGCAAGTGAGAGATCGGAGACACTACCTGTTCAACAACTATTTTTTTTTTTTTTTTTTTTTTTTGGCATTATACAATTAAATCTGATACTGAATGAAACAAGGAAGGCATTGAAAGCATGATTCAAATAAAATTCTTGATTCATAGTTAAATAACTCTTTTTCTTTTAAAGGAAATCAACAAGTATACCTCAGTAGTGCTTGCAATATCAAGTGTAGTACCTACTCACAAATGTTACTTCAACATTTAGAACATACGAATAGGGAAATATCTTAGTCTCTATTTTAATATATAATGATTAAAATTTAAATTCAGTTACTATTCACTTTCAAACATAATATACAATTAGTGCTCATTGAAAAATTTAAAAGTTATTTCTATACGAAAATTTACCTCGTTCTGGTTAAACATTAGTTAAATGAAATATAAGGCTTAGTAGCTACATAGTTTAAGTTCATTTACGAAATTAAAAAGAGAAGTACTACCACATTCTGGAGACATACTTCCAGCGAAATAAGACAATATGTAGTACTTAACTTTTAGAAGGATTAAAATCAGGGACGGATACAGAAATTTTTTGAGGAGGAGGTGCAATTTTCGGAATAGAGATTTCCCATATATATATATATATATATATATAGGTGCGGATCCAAGGGGGTTATAGAGGCTATAGCTTCTCCTAATGCTGTTTTACACTGGATAATGCGGCTAACTATGGTTTAGCCCCTGTCTTGATCATATCCTGAATCCACCACTATATATATATATGAGTGTGTGTGTGTGTGTGTACATACGCTGCTAAGTTTTAACTTGCAATATTAACTTTCAAGTTCCGATATCCCCCTACATTTGACATTTTTACATTAAAATAACTGCTTCTACTTACAGATTTTTGTAATTCCTGAATTTCCTTTAAGCTTTCGACTCTCCCCTGGAGTCTTCGTCATGGAGTAATTTATTAAATTTTCTTTACTGAGTTGCTCGCATGTAAAATTTACTAATAAGTAAAGTGGTGCAGATGGGAGGACAACGTTAATATGGATCGCGTAAAAATAGGAATACAAAGTAGAAACTGTATTCAGTTGGCTAAGGACACAAGTGGATAGAGAACTTTTTGTGAACGCGGCATTGAATCTTCTTGTTTTAAAGCCAAAGTGTTAGTTAGTTAGTTATTGTAGAATCAATTTCTGGTAATCGATCAAGTTTTATGGGCTAGGTCTCATAGAATATTTTGTCTGGGGAACTCTTCTATGAGAAATTAAAATTAAATCCACATGGTTTTTCTATTAGGTTTCTATTATCTTTAGCATAATTTTATTTCTCCAATTAAGTAAATAACCCAAAAAATACTCACAGTCTATCGAGCTCCCTGATGAGTTTCGACTTCTGAATTTTATTGGTGTTACAAATAGTGACAGCAGGAAAAGGAATGTGCCATATTGGATAATGAGTTGTTTCCACACTGGTGATGGTTGGACTGGAATCGTATTTGTCCCAAACAAACCAGATTAAAATTCCTGCTCCTACGAAAGCTGCCATATTAACTATGAACCAAATAGTTCTGAAAAAAAAAAAAAAACATTATTCAAAGATTAATATTTCAAAAGTAGATTAAAATAAACATTTGTGTAGCAAAATGTGTTTGTTTATTCTAGTTTAAATGAAATCTGCGTATCAATAGAAACTGCTAGAAAATACGTTATTGTTCATACAACATCAGTTGTACTTTCTTTATAATATGTGAATGTTGTAACTCTTCAGAATAGTCACTAACTATACAGGTTGTTACAAATATTTGTCACACTCTTTTGGAAAGAGATTCCTCATATCAAAATAAGAAAAAAAAAGTTCATATGGACCTGTGTTCAAAAGTGGATAGTTTTGGAGTTGTAAGGTGCCGAAAACGCGAGAGAAGTGAACATGAAAAGTTCATAGCTCAACTTCTATAAGACCTGTCGTAGTCGGGTCAAGACATCACTGAGGAACTGGTATGTGAACTATCCAAATATCCATGTTTAAGAATGCTCCAGTACTTGCTCAATCATTTTTAGAGATATGTGGAGAGTGATCAAGTACTCGTAAACAGCCTTTCTAAAAATGATTATACAAGTAAAGGGAGGTTCTGGGATATTTTTATAGTTCACATACTAGTTCCTCAGTGACCCAGGCACGTAGCCAAGGGGTGGGTCCGGGGGGTCCGGACTCCCCCCCCCCTTCGGATCCAGAAATGAATATATTAAGGAAACATGAAACAAACGAAACGAGAAAAAGATGAATCAGCGTCAAAAGTATAAAGCTACACCAAGCGTAACGAAACATTCCGAATTCCGTCTATCTCCATGTTAATACTATGGACTACAAATGACGATCGATAAACCGTTTCAATAAGATAGACTCTCAGATAGAACTTAAGAAATGCCGAGAATCACCAATAATATGAGTCATTTTGAATTTCGCAGCAACACTAATCCATTTTATGGGATGTCTTTACTCCCGAAAGAGATCTTATTGCTATCCTTGACGGCATTAAACGAAGATAAGAAAAAGAAGAAGACAAATAGAACCGAGTTCAAATGACCTCGGAAAACTATATCTTTTTCAATACTTTTTTAATATTCTTTTACTCAAGATTTCATCATAGTTTTTCTGATTAAAATACTTTCTATCATAACCTCATTTCATTGTCCTAAAAACCAATATAGGTACGTTGCCAGTAAAATAGTTTAGATTGATCGATCCCCTGGTGTGTAACCACAGTATTTCATGTCACGCCTCCCCTCCCCCCCCCGCCATTACGAAATTCTGGCTAAACGAACGAATATATGTTGCCAGTAAAATAGTTTAGAATGATCGACCCCTAGTGTGATAACCACAGTATTTCGTCACGGACCCCCCCCCCCCTATTGCAAAATCCTGGCTACGTGCCTGAGTGACCTCTTGACCCGACTACGATAGGTCGCATAGTAGTGGAACTATGGACTTTTAAAGTTCATTTATTCACGTTTTCGGCACCTTATAACTCAGAAACTATCCACTTCCGACCACAGGTCCATATGAACTTTTTTTTCCTAGTTTGATGTGAGAGATCAATTCCCAAAACAATAAGACAAATTTTTGTAACACCCTATATTCCTCTATTGGAATAATACAAATTTAATCAATCAAATGTAGAAGTAGTGACAACAACTCTTTTGTTTTTAGGTTTCTCCTGATAATTAATATTACAATTGGTTTATATATTAATTATTTGTATACTACATTAAATGACAACTTCCATCAACCAAGTATTGATACACCAATTACAATTTTTTGACAATCTTCCAATTAAATCTACTGGGAGCCAAAAACAATGCTACTGTTTGCACAAACTGAAAACAGAATATCAGCATTTTTCTGTCTGAGAGCGGTTTTACTTTTCACTTGTTAATGTAATCATTTTTCTATCCTAAGCGATATAGTATTACTAATAGTACTACTATATTATTATTACTATTATTTGAATTATTATAAACTATTACATGTTGGCTGTTCCTTATTGCTGAATAATTACACTGCTCTACAATGATTTTCCTGTTTGGAAACTATTAACGTTTTTTTAATGTTTTTGACCTGGGAGTTTGCTCTATCACGTGCAGTTAGTTTGGCTCTATCACGTGCAGTTTTCTTAAACTAGAGGGGAAGGTGAGAGGAAAATAGCCATATAAATGTATATTTCGGAAGAAATTCTGATTATAATTACAAATATAAAAAGATACTTTCGATGCCATATCCTGATCATCTTTGAATTTGTAATAAAAGATGTGCTAATAGTGAAAAAATATGTACAGTATCTGGTAGGACTAAATGGTATCGCAACGTGTTATACGTTGAGAACGCAATAACGGCGCTATGTAAGCTGTGATTGAGAGAAGAGCTGATCGCCATATGTTTGTTGTTGTGTCTAGCTGTGATATTTGTTGTTGAATCGAAATGAAACGTATGAAGTGTCGGAACAATCCTGATTATTTCTGCTACATTTGTGGCAGTTATTTAGTGTCGAAACAGAGACAAAAATTACATCGTTTGTGAAACGTGCATATTATGCCTATTTCGGACTACAGTTAGAGAATAAAGGCAAATCATTTGCGCCACACACAATATGTAAAGTATATGTCGAAGACCTGAGGAACTGGACAAAAAGTAAGAAGAAATCTCTACGTTTCGGAATACCAATGATATGGCGTGAAGCAAAAGATCATACTAAAGACTGTTATTTTTGTTCGTGTGAAGTTAATGGTTTTACCGCTAAAAACAAACAAAGCCTTACATATCCTAACCTGCCATCTGTATTACGACCTGTACCACATGGTCCTGGTATTTCAGTACTTTACCTACAGCAAGAACCACTGTCTACAGATTCTGCTTCTAGTAGCACCGAATGTAGTGATGAGATGTACGGCAGAGAAGAGGAAACTGCTGAGACGAAGTTCTTTACACAACCCGAGTTAAACGATTTAGTGCGAAATTTGAATCTACGCAAGCAAGCAGCGGAAATCTGAGGTTTAAGGCTTAATGAAAAGAATTTATTGGCTACAGAGACATCATGTTCATATTTTACACATCGTGAGAAAGAATTTGTTCAATACTTTCCTGCCGGCGGGAATTTAGTTTTTTGCAAATCTCATGATAAATCTCACAGGAGATGAATGTAATGCAGAGGAATGGAGGCTTTTCATTGATTTCAACAAGTGAAGTTTGAAGGGTGTGCTTCTTCACAACAGTAACCAACAATCTTCTGTACCCATTGCTTATGCTACACATTTAAACGAGTCTAACGAAAATATGAAAATGCTTTTGAAAAAAAAAAATCAAATATGAGGATCATCAGTGGTTATTGTGCGGCAATCTAAATGTGATATATTCGCTTTTTGGACAGCAGCAAGGATACACCAAATATCCATGACGCATTTGCGAATGGGACAGGAGAGAACGCGATAAACACTGAACTCAAACTGATTGGCCTGTCAGGAAAAGCCGCAATAGAGGAAGTAAAAATGTGAAAAAGATCTGCCTCGTAGACCCTTCAAAAGTCATATTACCACCTTTGTTTATTAAATTGGGTCTAATGAAACAGTCTATCAAACTCTGAATAAAGATGGGCAGTGCTTCCAGTATCTAGTGATTAAATTCCCGGAACTTTCAAGTACTAAGTTAAAAGAAGGTATATTCATTGGCCCTCAGGTCAGAAAGCTGTTTAAGGACTTAGACTTTGAACATTGTGTAACAAGTGTTGAAAGGGAAGCATGGACTGCATTTAGGGACGTATCACAATTTTCTCGGGAAAAACAAACAAGAAAATTACAAGTACATTGTGTCTAACATGTTCCAGAAGTTTAAAACATTAGTGCAAAATGATTCTTAAGATTCATTTTCTGTATTCACATTTAAACAGCTTTGCTTCCAATTTGGGATTTAAGTGAAGAACATGGTGAAAGATTTCACCAGGATATCAAAGCAATTGAATCCCGGTATCAGAGACGTTAGAGTACAAGAATGCTTGCGGGTTATTGTTGGGCGTTGGTACGTAAAGATTCACGAACTACTCACAAAAGAAAGTCTAGATTCAGGAGTCTCTATATGAAAATTCAGAGACACAAATGAGGTAAGTTGTTTATCAATGACCTTAATAATTTAGAATATCAATTTTCAGATTGGTTATTAAGCAAAATAATGTTCCTTCGTTAGAAATATATAGTCGTGATGTTACTCTATATTAGCACCGTTGTTGTGTAAATAACACAGTTTATGCAATCATTTTTTTCGATTTGTGAAAAAACCTGACGTGATGGGGAGAAACTAATTTCATTTTCGTAATTAGCAACCTCAAATTATATAAAATCAGGTGTCAAATCAAAAACAGCTTTCAAAAACTTTCATTTTGTCGAGCAGTGTTATTAATTATTAAATTTGTACAGATAATTAAATTTTGTGGCATTATTTATTTTACTTGTAATAAAAGCTCTTCATACAATCCATTAGTGTGAATACAGTTTTCTCATAAACATTGTTCAAGACAGATTACACTACATACGATAATAATTTTTATTTATCTATTTAAAGAAAGAAGAAAATTTATTATACTGGGTGTATCTAATATATTAAAGTATATACATAAAAATACATAAACATACTAAATTATAAAATAACAATATATACAAAATATTAATGGAATAAATAAAAGAATACTGACAGAAATTAACAAGTAAATTTCCTACTTGACTTGCTATTACTTCTCCAAAGGAAATCGGACTTCCTAGATTCCCTTTATTAATAGAGCTTAACGTACCGGGTATTCAGAGTTGAGAGGACTTCGGACTTCCAGAAGTCATGTCTATCTTTCGGTGTTGGGCAGATTAATTCAACGCCCTTATTTCTATATTGCGAAAATTAATTTTAAGTATTATATTTTGTAGACCCGTTCCAATATTTTAATTGAATCGAGTAGAATTGCTGAACAAAATCAAGTTTGTTATTCGACTCGTATATTTAGTCTACTATTTTTATTCATTCGATAATGGTCATGACAGTCGTAATAGTCATACACTTGGACTCTTCTTTTGCAACACCAAAGTAGCAAGTTTGATTAGCGTAGTATCAACGTAGGCCCTATACACATGTTCTATATATTGAGCCTTGTGGGCTGGAACTGAATGTTCATAAACAGTTGCATAAAACCGCTTCTTTCTGTCAACTACCGTTCTTGCTCTATTACGTCCAACGTTAAAACCGGAAATGGTTTATTTCTACCATTTCTAGTTTGAATATCGGCTCAGAAAACGAACAACTCGATTCTTAATTTTTTATTGCCCTACATTCTGACCAAATTTGGTGATAATTAATGAAATATTTCTTGAGATTTTTGACTCCAGTACGGACGGACGGACAGAGTAATATATAAAGGAGTTTTGGCAATCCAAATTCCTTTTGTGCCCAACATATTATACAGAATAATGTAACAATTGGCGATAAAACTGATGCACAACAGGGTACTTAACTACGAAATTATGGTTGAATTTAAATAAAATTCAAATGTTTTAATTTTGGAAAATGACTAGTTGGGGAAAAGGTGAGAGAGAGAAATAAGTTATGATTAAAAGATAAAGATGAGCACTAGCCTAACAAATTTAACTAGACTGGTGTTGTTTCGGTCATTTGGATGATGATTTTTTTTTTTCCCTGAAGGAGCGTGGATGTACTGGAGTTAGCCAACAACTGGATTTTAATTTTACTGGACTGCCAGAGGAGCCGAGCTTATTCTTGATGAATTGCCTTTTACAATGATGCTTTTTTACACCTTTATGCCACTATTCAGATGATAAATTCAAATGTGTCTGCGGCGATGAATCAACAGAATGGTATTTTCGGGACATGGGGTTGGACGTCCTCCAATACTGGGATTTGCTTGCCTCCGATGATTTTTGCACCTTCCTAAACTTCGTGGCGAATACCCCCTGTCGATATGTCCTCCGTGGTTATGTTTGGTTGCAAAATAATGATTTTGACGTTCAGTGAACTTGGATATGTCAAGCTGGGTAAGAAGGTAAACAAGGAAACTAGTTGTGTTTGTTAACAAATATGTGATCATAGAAGCTGTTTGGAAATGTATAATCTTAATAAAAAGTTTTTATTCCTTGAATTTTAAAGAGCTTATGACTTTGTTAAAGATAATTGTGAAAATAATTAAATAAAATTTAACAAATTAAATTAATAGTTTGCAGTTATTTCACTGTCACATCACTGTAATTACAAAAATACTTCACACTTTAAAAAGACCTGGATTTAACTATCATATTATTAGTAAGTATTCCACTACAAAGAATAGACTGTATAACTAAACTTGTTGTGTTAATAAGTAGTCCAGGAACTTTAGCATTTTTCTTCGGAAAAATTAGAAGCCAAGGTTTTTCTTCACAAAAACGTTCATTAGGTCATTCTAAATGACATATCAAAAGTCCCCGACTTTCTGCTGTACGCTTCCCCTTTTTTCGGGGGGTGGAAGTGGGGGAGGAAAACGCAATTTAAAATACAATCAAATTCAGCTTATTTGCATGTTAACCTAAATATTCCGAATAAAAAAACAAAATTTACCGCGAACGCTTAGCACATTCGCTCGTAAATGTTTCACAGGAAGTCCCAAAGAATATCGGGTCGGGTTTCGGAAATATGACGTCATCAAAATGGCCGACACCATAATTTGTAGTGTGTTGTGGGAATGGTTATAACTTTCCGCAGAATAGTGGTAAAACCGTCGTTTTTGTTTCAGATTGAAGATAATTAATTACCAATTGTACGGAATGAAACGTAGTGTCTGTATCGTTAATTTCTTTAGAGATGCAATAACAAAAAAAACTAGTTTTTGAGTACCTGGTTTTAAGTGTAAATGCAAATAACTCAGTAATCAAAAGATATTTCAAAATGTATCTTCAAACAATGGTTGTAGAGCATTATAAAACTTTCCAACGGTACCTGTAGCTGCATTTTTTGCATTTTGAAATGTAAGGAAGGTATGTTATTTTATTTAATAGACCGACTCTTGTAAAGACAATATAAGAGTATTTTTTTTAATTTTGAAAAAAAATGGTTATAAGATTCAATATCGCATTAGAATCCGTAAGTCACATACACCCCAGACACAGATACAAAAATGAGGATTTACAACGTTCGGCGATAGATTCTTATCGTTTGTAGAATGAGAAATGTAAAATTCAGAGTAATAATGAATAAGAAATGTAAACTATTCAACTTACCTGAAATGGTTTACTTGTTGAGTTCCTTTGCTGATTGAAAATAATAATTGTAATTATAGGAGGTCCACCTCGTTTGTCACCTCTATTTCTTCGGCTTCCATGAATATTTCACGTTTAGAGATTCCTTCTGTTGGAGTGACATTCAAACAGAATTGTCCGTGACAATTTGTACAGGCAAGAGAGCAGAACAGACCCAGATTTCGACATCCACACACATTGCCGCATCCTTTAGAACATGAACAGAAAATCGGTGGATCAGGTAGCTGCGTTGATAGAATTGGTAGTAACAAATTGTCTTTCATAACCCAACCCCACTCCTCAGGATTTAGTTGGTTTCCGAGCCATGTTTGTACGTGGTAATAAACCCGAAACAAATGTTGTTGTGCTGCAGCTGAAGTCGGTGGTAGGGCTTTTAAATCAACAGACTTATTTCTCTTCACTAATTTGGTGAAATAATGATAACGGCAATCATTTAGTGAAATGTCATTTGCAGATGCACCGTATAAACCCCCCAAAAAACTGTATGCCATTTTCAGTTATTTCTGCATGGGAAACATTACTTCGATTAAAAATTTCTAAGACATGTTTTAAATTTTGACGTTCTTGTAATAATTTCAAACAAGCTGATTTCCTCTTCTAAAAAATGGCAGATGTTCCATCACAGCTTGAAAAAGCATGTAGAAATAAAATGTGATTTTTGCATACACCTTCTAAACTCCTTGATGAGTAAATCTTCCGCTTTGTCTTTCCTTTTCCTGGCTTCAAGGGAAAAAATCTAAATTCGGCGGAGTTTGAGCTATCATGATTACTAACAAATCAATATCCTCACCAACAATAACTGTAGAATTAGAATTAATTTTTGATAACGGGACATCAGCATCATTCTCTGCTTGTTTGGCATCAATATTGGCAGCCTTCAATTTATCAGTGAGCAAACCAATCAACCTACTTTTGTTATTCGTATTGGTGAGAAAGTTTTATTGGCTCGTAGTCGCAACCATGTTTCCATCAAATATAAATGTTGTTGATGCTGTTTTCGAGCACCGTCGAAGTTGCTTCATGCCTTTTACATTTTTCTGAGGATTACCATATCCATCAAATACGATGACAGTGCTTTGACCGAAGTGTTTTTCTACATATGTCACATATTTATAACAAATATCCATGAAAGAATCGTTTTGACAACACACCACCCGATGAAGAAGGAACCCACAAAAGTTTTCTAGTCCTTCAGAAATGTTGCTCGCACTTAACAAACCAACAACAAACTTAGTTAAAACATTCTCTTTTGTACTTCTTCCATGCACAAAGCCTCTTCGTATCTTTGAAGACTTCATGAGTGACTGTTCTATTACCATATCTGTTGGAGTTCCACTAAAAAAATTGTCTGATCGCTTAGCGGTGAAAAAGTCTGCAGTAAATTTTCTATAGGTGTCTCCATCCATTGTGTTCTCCAACTTTACCATGTCTTGTACAAACAAGTTGACACTTTTAGCGTACAAAAAATGTCCTCCGGCGTTTAAATACGGAATCATCCTCTTCACTGCAGACAAATATCCTTCCAATCACCCATCCTCTCTGCCCTAATAAACTCTTTGAGGATTAACACCATATCTAAATACTGGACCCATAATTGTGCAGTTGGACCTCTCTCTTTTAGTTGGGAACACTTATCTTAATACTTACTTTTAATATCACTGAGGAATCATAGCTTTTCTACTGTTGAAAATGAAGGTGTTGTTTTATATAGGTCTTGTAGGTTGACTTCCATAAATTGTTGTTCTTCACTGGATAAAGACAGTTCATTGAAAATTATTTTAGACAGAGCTATTAGCAGAATAGTATGACCTCTGACAGCTCGAGGGTAAGCATGGTCCATCAACATTTGTCAACAGAATGAGAAGCGTAAATAGTACTCAACACTTCTTTGAGTCCACTGCCAGTCATGATGAAAATAATTGAACCAAGAAAGGACATGCACATATGAAAACCTCCTAGTCTGACCACTATTTTGGATATACCAGAATTTTCACCGGATGAAGCAATGATTTCCCTTACTTTAATATAAAAGGGCTGGTCAAAGGTTATTACACAAGTATTGTGCCCATACTTGAGACTATCTTCGAGAACATATTGTAAAGTGCTGTAAATTGTGTTGTCGCTTGCAAGACTCTTTACAAATGCCAAAAACATGACACGTGATTTGTAGTGGTCTTCCTGTTGTGTCAACAACTCTATGAATCCACTCCACCCAGGAATGCGCAGTACTTCCTTATATTTAGCATAAAACCACAAGACATCCGCATTTCGAAGACTAGAGATAAGTGTTGGGCTGCAATCAAGCTGTTCCACAATAATGTTTTTACATTTCAAAATAATAATAATAAAAAAATGAAGGTACAAGTAACGTTGGAAAGGCTTTATAATGTTCTACAATCTTTATTTGAAGATATATTTTGAAACATTTTGTGATTACTGAGTTATTTGCATTTACACTTAAAATCAGGTACTCAAAAACTAGTTTTTTTGTTATTGTATCTCGAAAAAAATTAACGATACAGACAGCACGTTTCATTCCGTACATTTGGTAATTAATTATCTTCAATCTGAAACAAAAACGACGGTTTTACCACTATTCTGCGGAAAGTTATAACCATTCCCACAACACTCTACAAATTCTGGTGTCGGCCATTGTGATGACGTCATATTTCCGAAACCCGACCCGATATTCTTTGGGACTTCCTGTGAAACATTTACGAGCGAATGTGCTAAGCGTTCGCGGTAAATTTTGTTTTTTTATTCGGAATATTTAGGTTAACATGCAAATAAGCTGAATTTGATTGTATTTTAAATTGCGTTTTCCTCCCCCACTTCCACCCCCCGAAAAAAGGGGAAGCGTACAGCAGGAAGTCGGGGACTTTTGATATGTCATTTAGAATGACCTAATGAACGTTTTTGTGAAGAAAAACCTTGGCTTCTAATTTTTCCGAAGAAACACCCATTTTTTGACTAAAGTTCCTGGACTAAAGATTATAGTTCTCGTGTTTGATGCCCATCTGAATCGGATTGTAAATCAGGCTTACAAGAATCTTGGGTTTGTAATGAGACTGAAAATTAAGTTTCAGAACATTAATACGCTTAAAATTCTGCACAATGCATATATACGTCCCAAATAAAATACACATCGATAATTTGGAACCCTAGTCCAGAAAAATATGTGCAACAATAAGAGTTAATTCAATCTAAATTTGTGCATTATTTAGTATACAAGGATGCAGGATATAACCACGATATAATTGCACTTATACCAAATTAATTACTGCATTATCTTGAAACAAGAAGAGCTTACTTTCCTGTCTGTCTTTAAACAAACTTATGTATATAATGAGATAGATTCACCAACATTAACCTCAGAAATCTCTTATCATGTTCCGAACAGGAAAAATGTGTTTGCAGGTACAAACTTTTCGTGAATTAATACAGGATACAAATGTATTGAGTATATCGTCCATTTTAGGCGCAGAGAGTGGTGTTAATCTTAGTTGACCACCAATCATTGTATCGGCTGCATCTTTCCGTGGTCTATGCCTATGGTACCTTAGAGACTATCTGATGTTTCTTTTATATTTGACTAGCTGAAATACCCATTCTTTACATAGGGGCTGTATTTGGAAGTCAACGCCTGTGGGAGTTTCATCATTGATCTCAGTGACAGCGAAAACTATGGATTCGACTGTAATATCGGTTATTTTCTACTACTTTTATATGTCCTGGTAAACGCCCTCCTCTGAGACCCCCATGGTTCCAAATTTGAAAAAAAAAAACGCTTCGTCTTGGTCTGGGGCCTGGACCTAGGTACCCGTGACCGAAATTTGGTATCTCTCGGTCCACTTGTCTGGTCCCCAGACCACACACAGACAGACAGATACACAGACAAAATAACACTTTATTTTATTCGTATTAGATAGATTAGAAATCAGATATTAGATACTCACTTCTTTAATTGAGAAAAACATTAATCTAATAGTTAAGTCAGAAGCTTATCAGCAGCGTCACTGATTAATTTTATATTACTTTTGAAGTGCAATCTATTTTACATGGGCACTACTAACACCACATCCAAATGGATATTTTTTGCTACATTTGTATAGCTGCTTCATTTGCTTTGAATTACCTTTTGCTTAATTTCGTGACTACAGAGTGATACATCAATATATCATGGATCATATTTTTATATCTGGAGTGGGTGGAGAGTAATCCATCTCACTATTAGGGGAGTACATTCACCAATTACTTTTGACTGGTTTTAATCTCAAACACAGGGATTACGGAAAAAGAGTCAACAATGTATATTTTATTTAGGATAAAAACCAGTCAATAATAATTGGTAAATGTACTCCCCGGAACATACTCCACATAAACATAGTAATTAAAAGTCTCCAAAACATTGATTCTCGTGTGTTGGATGCAGTTGGGGTTTCTTGACAATATATCTGAATACTTTGAGAGGAGTAGAAATGATGCAAAGTTTCAATCTTACTTAGTTGATATGATGGAGTTGTTATCAGCATTAGACATGGATGACGCACGGATAGGTAATATAGTGCAAGCTTCAATAGCTTCATCCTCTGCCTTGTACTGAAATTGTCTCTTCCTCTTTCGACTTCGAGCTTGCACTGTATTAACTATCCGTGGGTCATCCATGTCTAATGCTGATGACAACTCCATCATATCAACTAAGTAAGATTGAAACTTTGCATCATTTCTAGTCCTCTCAAAGTATTCAGATATATTGTCAAGAAACCCCAACTGCATCCAACACACGAGAATCAATGCTTTGGAGACTTTTAATTACTATGTTTATGTGGAGTAAAAAATCATGCCAAATAACTAGTGAGTAAAGGAAAGGAAAGTTATGCAGCTGGTTTGCTATACACAGAGCATCGACGGTGACCATTCTATCTGTTCTATTGCCATTACTTATTTGAAGTAAGGCATCATAAACTTTCCCTGTTTGATACGAGGGACTCGTATCTGAATGGAGTCGGAGCATCAATTCGGCTCTCGCATCTTGTGGTGCTCAATGGTTTTAAAGTGAGACTGCTAATATATTCTTTTAGTATGGACCAATGTTGAACCGATGCAGAAAAAAAAAAATTCTAACTTCTGTGTAAACTTGCAACGTGGGTTGGATTTTAATACATTAACCTCCTTATGCTTTGCAATCCGAAAAAAATAGGAATATTTCTCAAGTGGAAGGAAGGCATATGCCAAGCTTAATGAAAACCGGATAACTTTTACGAGAGTTATCATGGAACAGACGGACAGACACACAGATGCTAATGGACTCGAATAATAGAAGCTTCATTAACGTTCACATTAATCGAAATCAAAGTCACATATTGATTTTGGGAATTTGTTATATTGCATTAGTAAAACATCTTTTGCTTTACGATTTCAAATTTTAGGATTAGGATTAGGAATAAGAATTCTGGGCTTTCGGCAATTATAGCTATGTTAGTCCGTCACTAGGATTAGGATTAGGAATTAGATTTGTGGGCTCTCGGCATCTATGGCCATGTTAGCCCGTCACTAGGATTAGGATTAGGAATTAGATTTGTGGGCTCTCGGCATCTATGGCCATGTTATCACGTCACTAGGATTAGGATTAGGAATTATATTTCTGGGCTTTCGGCTTCTATGGCCATGTTATCACGTCACTAGCATTAGGATTAGGAAATAGATTTCTGGGCTTTCGGCTTCTATGGCCATGTTATCACGTCACTAGGATTAGGATTAGGAATTAGATTTCTGGGCTTTCGGCAATTACGGCTATGTTAGCCCGTCATGTAAGAGGGATGACGTCTTTCGGCGATCACACTGCTCAGGGGATTGGAGAGGAAGAAAGGAAATAGCCTGAGACTATGTGTTAGGTAGGCTATATAAAGTAGAAACTTTTAAATAAAAACACAAATGAAAAGACGAAATTTTCAAAACATGAAAATTGTAACTAACCTTTCACTTATGGACAATTCCGCTTCGCTGATGTATTTGAGGCCATGAATTGAAGATTTCTTGCAGTATTCTTGAGCGACTGACTTCAGAATAATGTAATGATTTCCGCAGTTTTTGTTCCAAGGAGTAGCCGTTCGCATTCGCCTTCGCGAGCGTCGTCTGAAACTTGTACGTCTCATAATTTTATAAATCAAGCATACACTGTTGTTAACTTAACAACTAAGATCTTTCTGTTTCACAAGTAATTTTAATTTGTGTCATAAAACAAATTCTTCAAAATTGAGACCCAAATTATGATAGTGCGGTGTATTTTTCCGTACACCGAAATGTCCTGTAAGTTATGGTTTTCAAATATACACAAATTATGTAGTTATAACACTGATTTGTATAAACTGTTGAAATTCTTTGAGTTTTCAAGTATTTCTCATATTTCTCAAGAGTCACTCATGAAAAGACAAAGCTCATGTATTAAAGAAAATCAAGTGCTTTCGATCTTTGCACCATAGAATTTTCACCTGCAATCACTTACAATACTAAAACAAATTAAATTCAAAACATGTAGAAATAGTTTCTCAATTTTCTTTCACTAAACTGCTCATGATAATTTGCAACTTTGAAACACTTCAATCCATTAATATTTTCCGTGTTTTCATATTTCTGTAATTATTTCGTTGGTTCAAGATTTAATTTTTAATTTCATGTAAAAATGCACAAAACATTTTAGCACCTGCTACATTTAGCTTTCAATCATAGTGTTACACAATAATTTAATACACAAAAGAAACTTCACAACGTCTTTTTCTTTTAAGGTTAAAAAAGTCTTCTAGAGTTCAATTAAATGACTTCGGTTTTGAGAAAATTCATTGCATTTATTAAGTGATTGAATTTTAAAGAAAAACTTGATGTAAGTGAAATAGATTTAAGCTTTACAGAAAATTTCATATAAGCCCTAAGTAAAGTTGTTGCGATAACAAGCTTAACGGAAAATCAGACATAAGTAAATTTGTTTTGATAAGAATAATAAAGGAAAAGTTTATATAAGTAACTTTTTGATGATAAAACTCAAAGAAAAAGTTGATAGAAGCAAGTTTGTTATGATATGAAGCTTTAAGGGAAAGTTGATGTAAGTAAATTTGTTGTGATATGAATCTTTAAGTAAAAGTCTATATAATAAATCTGTTGTTGTAACAAGCTTAAAGGAAAGCTCAATGTAAGTAAATTTGTTGTGATAGGATTTAAGAAAAAGTTAATATAAGTAAATTTGTTGTGATAATTATCTTTAAGGAAAAGCTTATAAAATAAATTTGTTGCGATACGAAGCTTAGAGGAAAATCAATATAAGTAAATTTGTTGCGATAAAAGAATTAAGAAAAAGTTAATATAAGTAAATCTGTTGTGATCAGAAGATTTAACGAAAACTTGGTAAAAGTAAATTTGTTGTAGTAACAAAATTAAAGGAAAAGTTAATGCAAGTAAATTTTCGACGTAACATAAGCATTGGTTTTATGGCAATGTATACAGTAACTACATAAGTTTGTTCTTACACTTCTCAATGATTACGATACAAAACACAGCTAACTTCGAAGTATGTGTATAACGTTGCATGATATATTGATTCACTATTGTCTTGTTGACCACGAGCTTTTCAACAATTAACACTCTCTTTGCACCTGAAATATGTATTCCAATCTCCTCCAATAATTTCTGACTGGTTGTTTCTTCTTTGAATCTCTGGTATGAACGAACGTTTGATGAAAGGTAGAAACTCGTGTGTTTTCTGGTAAACTCAACTTCTTATTTTTTCTGTGTGATTCAGCTTGACTCACCCATCCCTCACTCCCGCTGTGCCCTCAATATCTTAGCAGATATCTCACGAAAGAAAACGATCTTCTAATTTCCTGTGACCTTGTCACCTTTGTTTGTTCTCCATGTCTCTATGTTTATCAATGAACTTCTTATTCTGAAGTAGGCGGGGCTGCCACTAGAAGACAAGGTGGATATGTGATAGAGATCAAATTAAATACACACAAAAGACTATTAAAAGGGATAATAATCCGCCTATCTCTGGAAAAATCAATGATATGCTTTGTAATTGAAATCAACAATAATGGTCTTTAACTTCCATTCAAACAGAAAGTGTACACATCTTTTTTGTTTCTTTTTCTTTTTTTTTTTTGTTTTTTAGTAATTTCAAGAAATTATTTCGTTAGAAAGTTAACGGAGTTATGAATTTTTTAAAAAATTACTAACCGGAAAGTCGATTTTTATGACTAACTTCTCTCCATGAATTGCAAAAGAGTAATCAATATATTTATCGTACGTCTTTGTAATTCGTCATAAAAATAAGTTGTTTCAGAATTTTATCACTGTGGAATTTATAAGGAAATTGAAGCGAACATTTGTCACGTGCTTTTCTCTTTTGTTCTCGGGCAGCTCAGTGGCTCATTAGTAGGGGTCCTTGTTAAAACGAGAAGTCCTTGGCTCGATCCCAGGTAGATAACATTATTTCCTTGGGTTTCCTCATGCTTTCTCACGTTTTCTTACACATTCTCTTTCTACAAATTCTGTCTCAATCATTCACTTTCATCGTTCATTTCCTTCCTTTACCTTAAAGAACATATACGAGGGACATGATAAAAGAAATTATAATTTCGTTTTCATTTCTCTATGAAACGAGACAACAAAACGTTATTTCTTGCCTTGTGGGTAACACTAGAGAATACAAATGGAAAAAGGCAGGGAGTAGAAAAGTTTTATTGTAGAAAAATCGCTACAATGCAATTTCCGTACAATGCTGTATAAGCTTGTAATCAGTGCCGGATTTATTTATAAGATAAACAAGTTATAGCTTAGAGCCTCACTCGCTTGGGGGTCCAAAATATTTAAAGAAGAAAACTTAGTGTAACGTAATTTCCAAATAACAAGAAAAAACAAATAAGATAAAACGCTTATACAACAATGGTGTTTTGTATTGTTATGTACGAGTACTTTGGCTTTTATGAAGCAAGTAATGATATTCTATTTCTCAGCTCCACTTGTAATGAGGAGCCTGTTATCCAGCCTAGCTTATAATGGAGCCCTCGTTTCCCAGCCCTGCTTCTAATAGGCCCTTGGTTCCATTTAGATATCTAGTAACTCCCTAAATTAGCATATAGCATATATTCAGACCTAAAAAGCGGTGACATTTTGTTGCTGAAAAAGACAGTTTGACGTATAAAGGGCCTCTAAAACTTTACGTAAGCTTGCTCGTAAAAAACTTTTACGTAAGCTAAAGGGCCCCTTCCAGTAGCTTAGGGCTCTATCAAACCTAAATCCGACACTAGTTATAATGAGCTATTAAGTTTCAGATACAGCAACGCCTTTGTGATCAAGCCATTCTTATAAAGTATTTTTTTAATTAAATAAATCTATTTGTTTACGAAAAACTCGGCACTAATAAATTTGTAGGAAGATTATAACGAGTTGACAACAGTGTAAGAAGAATACACGTGTATTACTCTTCATTGATTCATTAGTGTTTTCATGAAAGAACAAGAGTGATTACTTTTCGAAGGAAAACGTGATATATCAAAAGCATTCGATCAATTTCTTGTTTATGAATAACGAAACAAATGAATGAAAAACACGAGTTGGTCTTGAGTACATAGTGTAGGAAGAACTGTTCAGACATTAAATTAGGTAATTAATTACCTCGGTGTTATGTATCGTTTGAAGAGAATGTTGATTGGTCAGCCGGGAATACGATGTAGGCACAGGAAATGGTCTTTGTTGACTAATAAAATAATGGTTCTATTCTAATATATACCGGAAACCATTACAAATAAGAAAATTGATCTGTTGCAATAAACGTAACCATGAAAGTTCTATCGCTTTTTCACCCACCACCTTCGAATATCGATATGCCATCTAAGACGTACCTGGAACATCAAAAATAATTCCCATCCGCATCGAAGACTTTCTACCAACTTTCTGGAAGGCCAGGGATTCTTTCGCGGTAGAACTTGGTGGGCCGTGAAATGAATAAGATATCAAGTGCATTTTGTACCTCTACTAGGATTTGATTCGCATCCTCTAAAGTGATTGTCCAAGGAATGGAATAGGTGATAATCGGAAGGTACAATATCGGGGAGTATGGCGGATGCAATAGTTTTTCTCGTCCAAGGCGTTGAATGGTGTCCCGGGTCAAACTAGTCACGTGGGGCTTAGCGTTGTCCTGTAACAGGAGAACACCTTTGCAATTCATAAGTGCTCGCTCCAGAGTTTCGAGTTTTTCTTGAACATAGCTCAACTGCTGACATTACACACTTGCATTGATGCTCTGACCAGCTGGTAGCAGTTCTCGATGTACGATGCCGTGAGCAATCCACGAAACACACAGGAGGACCTTCTTCTGGTGCAGTGGTGGTTTCGGCAGTTATGGAACCGGTTCATGGGATGCTGACCAATGATGACGGCGCCGCGGAGCTTCGTACTGGACCCACTTCTCATCATATGTCAACATCCTGGCCAAAAATGGGTTCTTCCTCAGACGCGACAGAAAAGAAACACAGATGTCTCTCGCGTTACCTTCTGGCTCGAAGTCAAATCATGTGGGATCCATCGACCCAACTTGTAGTGCTTCCCAAGTTGATGGAGTTGCTTTCGAATGGTTTCCCCACTCACACTGAATTGTAGTCCCAGTTCCTCACATGTCTGGCCACTGTTCGCCTCAATTGCTGCCTGAAGATCTTCATTTTATACCGGTACATGTGGTAGTCTTTCTGGCACGTGGAGCATCTTCGAGTGTTTCGTTACCGTCCTTAAATTTGTTGAACCACCGCTGCACTGTTCGCGTATTCACGATACCCTCACCAAAGGCCTGGCATATCTTGCGTCCCGCTGCAGCGGTGTTTGACAAAAAATTGAACTCGAAAAGCATACAAGCCCTTATGACACTCTGTGGAGATCCCATGCTCAGTCTGTCCTTACGCAAGTTCACGGTGTAACTAAACTGCCACAACCAGGTAGTATGTTAGATATACGCGCCTTATCTCCATTCACATTCAACTCACGGTGTGAGGGCCAGTAGAACACAGACCTCCACAAAAGCGATAGAACTTTCTTGGTTACCTTTATCTATGTTTAATGACCATTGGTATACTAAACGACGTCCAGACATTTTCTATCCAGAAAATTCCAGTTGGCAATTCGCCTTGAATTCAGGTTTTTAATTCTTAAAAGAAATAAGTAAAAATCTAAGACCAGTCTTTAAAATGTACAATGGGCTCAAATCTTCAGTATGAGATTGCAAAAACAGTAAAGTCCCGTTAATCCTAACTATCTAGTTAAGATAAGTTGGGAAGATAAGTTGGCCTGATTAACTTAAAGAGCAGTAGAAAGTGCATTAAAGCTCTGTTTCTAGCAACAAAACACGTTTATTATGGTTCTTTTAAAGGGCATACAATACTTTTGAGTATTTTTCAATAATATTCACAAAATGCAAAAACAGCACAAAAAATGAAATGAAATTTTTAGTTTAATATCCCATGATTATGCCCTTTAGACAAGGTAGCACTAACAGAAAAAGATGTAATTATTGTTTCCAGTCAAATTACTGATTATTGGTAATACTTAAGACAGTAAAAGATGTAATTATTGTTTCCAGTCAAATTACTGATTTATGGTAATACTTAAGACAGTAAAAGATGTAATTATTGTTTCCAATCAAATTACTGATTATTGGTAATACTTAAGACAGTAAAAGATGTAATTATTGTTTCCAATCAAATTACTGATTTATGGTAACACTTAGGACATGAAAAGATGCAATTATTGTTTCCAGACAAATTACTGATTGTACTAAATAAGGAATGTTGAATAAATTAATATACAATAAATATTATAAATAATCGCTTTATTTTTAAAATTATAATTATATTTACGTAGAATACAAGTATTAATTATAATGTACTGTACAAAAAGTTGTCAATTTAACAAAGAAGTCGGTTATTTGCCATCGAAGACTTTCAACTATATCAAAATATTTTCAATTAATATTAAGATATTTAGTTAAACTTGAGATTGGAAAAGTAAACAATAAATAAATAAATCAGAAATACAGCCTAACTCAGTGGTTCTCAACCGATGTATCGCGACAAACTTGTATGTCACACAGTCCCCAAAGGTGTGTCGCGAAATTTAGAATTTAAAAATCATGGAGAATTTAATAATAATTAGTTAAAATAGGAGACAAATTGTACGTACAAGTCAACACCTCCAGAGGTAGCAATAATACTCAGTGCCATATGGAGTCATTATAAAAACTAATTGGTTTCACTACTATAATATATATTCATTATTATAATTATTTATAACAAAAATGAAACAAGGGTGCGATGTCCTCGACATTGAGTAAATTGTGTTGTCAGTCAAAAAAGGTTGAGAACCACTGGTCTAATCTGGATAAGTGGGACCTGAATAGCTGAGAAACCTCTATTACTGGGAAATTTGTCTTCAATATTATACCTCTATAAGTGATACATCGGCATTTTCAGCCTACTAAGTAAGGAATTCCATAAGTGAGATATCTCTACAAGTGAGATTAAGTTAGCGGTCCCTTTCGATCCCTTTATCGTCGCTGCGCCTCGAAGACCCGCTATGTGACATTTTTGTCGAAAATGAGTTTTGAGTTGGAAATAAACCTGAAAACTGTCAGGTAGCGTCTCATATTCAATTGTTTCAATGCCACAACAATGAGAATATAATAGATTGAAATTAAAGGCTTTAGGTCCTCATCATGTACGTATTGATTAATATATACAAATCCTCTATGTGCTTCTAAAGGTGCAATAGACACAAAAATAGAAATATAATATTGTTGAAGCAAGGTACAACAATGTCCAGTGCATAATATACGCAGAACCAATTTTATTGTATTTTTCAAGTGTTACCGTGTATCTGGCAAAATTTTAAGACTTTGGAATGTGTTTTGCTTCTCCTGAAAATTTAACACATAGCGATTCTTCAAGGCGCAGCGACGTTATCCAGGTTTGAATGCACATTTAAAAAATTAAAATGTAAAGAGAAACACATTTCTTTCACATGTAGTACAACTTTAACTCTTTACACTAATGTTGACTAGGAATATACATTATGGATGAATAAATATCTGAATAAATGGAAAATTAAAGAATATCTTGTACAGTCAGCCACAAAAGTTCTTTCTGTTTGATGAAATTATTTTCGTAAATAACTTCAGAATGGAAGGACAGTTTGAGTACAGTTTTCAGTAAATTTAAAAGAATAGAATTTTCTGTACTTTTCAATCTTGAAACTTGGTGAAACGGTGTTCATTCTACCTTTCAAAAGATATTTTACCAAACAGAAAAACTTTTGTCGCTTACTATACACTTAACATTTATTCTTAGAATAATACATTTTCCATATAAATCTTTAACCTTTTAAGTTAAATTATGTCATAGTTATATTTGACAATAAAATATTGAAACACTTTCAGTTATTTTCTTAAATAAAATTTCTTTAAATAATGGGTGTTACCAATTTGTTGTTACCAGCCCAGAACTTCTTCAAGCAGCATTTTAGTATATAAAAGATGTTGTCTTTCCTGCTTCTAGAAAAAGTGTGCACAGTAATGTTATTTTAGATTTAGTTTGGGCGAAGGGACGGAAATTCTCCAGTGTTATAGGTAAGCTGGGAAAGGTCGTTCAAAATTCCTATGCAATTCAATGCAATACCAAACACATACCAAACGAGCTTCACCTGCCATCTGCAGGTACATTTCTGAACTACATACTGTTTTGTAGTTCAATTCCAATCCAATTCCACCTAATAACTCAATTTCACTGGAAGTGGCGCTTAGCATTATGTTCACCCAAACCACTCATACACACACACTATATATATATACGATCTCCACACGAAAACAAAGGAAAATAGTCCATGTGTGAATTTCGACGTCATTTCCCAGTTACAAGCTGTCACAAATGTTGAAAAATGGCATGTGAAATCATATTGCGAAGAATTAAAAATACATACATTTTGCGACATATACTGATGAAAATACGGTGTACTGGGCTATGTTCCGTTCTGTGCTAGAAGTTTCTAACAGTGATCCTTTCATTTCAGGGAAAGTACTTTCAAGTTGGCGGTAGCTCCTACTATATAGGCAGGAAAACATTTTAGTAGTTTGTGCATCGCTGCTAAGAGTAGTGTGTTACTGCTAGGAGTATCTGTGTTATTGTTAGTGTCTGTGTTACCATTAGACAACAAACTAACGAACAGATAAATCTGCTTCTTAACACTGATTTCTTTCCCATATACAGTACATAAAAATGCACAAACTTTTCCAGTAGAATAAAATTAATCAATATTATTATTTGTGACAATGAAACACACTTTCTAGTGCCTTAGAAAAGCCATTTTTCTCAAAACTTTCACAGGAGAATTTACCGTCAATCTCAATGTCATAATTTCGATTAATATAACCTCTGTCCAGAAAGTTCGGTGAACGACATCATATTGTTCACGGTCATAAGAGCGCACCACTGCCGCATCTCGCGCTGGACAGGCAGGACATGCCTGAACAACTTACCGAGTGGCCTCACTGTGCGCTCTGAGTGTGCTTATCGTGTGAAAACAGCACCTTGTAGAGTGAAGACGTAATGCGAGCAAAGAAACCAAAAATGGGTACCAAAATGAAACCGCGTACATATATGTTGTTCTATTTCAAACTTGGAAAATCAGTGAAAGAGACTCATGAAATGGTGACAACAGTTTACCAAAAATGTGCTGTCATCTTGAAGTATGTATCTGAGTGGTTTAATCGTTTCAGAGAAGGGTGGGACACCATGGAAGTAGCCCCCTCCCCAAATGTCAACTGCACGTATCCCGGACTGCGCACAGAAAGTGAAGGAACTTTTAGCACGAAACCGTCATGTAGCAGAGCGAATGATAACCGAGGAAGTGGTAATTTATCGTGAGACGTTATAGTGACCTAGAATTTGGATAAACGCAAGGTTTGCTCCCGACTCTCGCCCCACACTTTGACGCAGGAATAAATGTGACTTCGGCTTGACACCTGTGGAGATCTCATCGACATGGCGGATCGAGATCCAAATTTCCTGAAAATCATCGTAACAGGTGACGAGACCTAGTGCCTGAGACACAACCCCGAAGGCAAGGGTCAAAGTATGGAGTAGTGTGGTCCAGGGTCGCCGAAAAGCAAGAAGGTGCGAAGTGAGAGATCCTGCATCAAGGCAATGCTAGTGGTGTTCTTCGACTCTGAGGGTCTCATTCATAAAGAATTCTTTCCTGAGTGCACCATATTAAATGCCGCAACGTACGTTGAAATACTGAAGCGTGTGCTGCAACGGATCAAGCGGATACGCCCCCAGTACGCCAAGCAAGACGACTGAACGCTGCTCCACGACAATGCCCAGCCACACTGCTTTCCTGGTACAGCAGTTCCTGGTTAAGAGCGGAGTGTGTCACTCAATCACCCACCCTACTCTTCAGACTTGTCTTTCCAGGATTTTTCTTGTTCTTCAAATTGAAATCAGCCCTATAGCGCCAGAGGTTTTCAGACATTAAACGTAATATTAGGATCCAGCTGAAGGCTATCCCTAAAGACGAGTACGCTAGGAGTTCCTAGGACCTGTTCAGCCGTTCTCAGAGGTGCAGTACCATCAATGGGAATTACTTTGAATGGCAGTAACCACTGTTTCAGGTAAGACAACAATCCATTCGAAATATAGACACATTCACCAATCTTTCTGGACAGAGGCTGTATATCTTTCATCCTTGGATAAAGTTAATCATAATTTTAAACTATATTTAATCAAGTATATTGTTTAGGCCTATTCTCAATCTGCTAATGGGATAATGAAAAGCTTGCAGAGGGTAAATGTCATGGTTATGATACAATAGCAATTGCTAGGTTAGAAACATAACTTCTCTCGGAGATTATTCATAAGGCATTACTATCATTTATGTTATTTTGTTTAGGTCAAACGAGATGCATCAATCGTTGTTTGAGCTCTGAACAAGAATTTATAAAATAGAGGATCTGTCTATATGTATCTTCATCCTATGAACTCAATAAAACCAAAATAACAACCGAGCATCTGATTGGCTTCTCTACTTTGGATGGAAACGTTGCGATTTTAGTGGAAGGAGCAGGCGGAGTAGGCTAGGCGAAACTGTGACGTATGGTTTCACGATTTTCTTCTATAGACAGATCCTCTATTTTTATAACATCTTTGTCCCTAAACCTCTTTTTATTTGTGTGTTTAGTATGCGCTAACAACATTGTAGAATTTTTACAGTAAATTCCGGGTACTAAACGGTCACAGCTTGTATTACAATTCCGAAGCTTTCGGTTCATCTCAGCACTTGAATATGGTACCTGAAATTTGCAAGGACTGGATAAATTATTGTTATAATTCGTACCTGACATTATGCACAGAAGGAGAATACCTGTTACATTAATTCAATGTGATTTTGTCCTATCCATATCACTGTCTACGACACGTGTGGAGAGTTTCTACGACAACTGCAGCGCGCCAATCTTTGCCGATGTTCCGTACGAATCGCCAAAAGGTTTCTCTTGTCTCTTAGTGCTTGCCGTGAAGTGGTTTCTTCATTTTGGCGAAAAGATCGTTACGAAGTTCCTAAAAATATTAGTGTGCACTGGTCCCACGTGCGACTTCAATCTTGATCCACTCATGTTGACTGTCTTTCCGAAACATATTGTTATTGCGCTTCTTCTATTTCATGGCAGCGCTGCTTTTCATGAGTAGCACGGAATCGTTACCATTCCCTACGCTTCATCGCTTTACATTCACTTATCAGCTAAGAAATCTTGTAATGTTGAGACAGCTCTCTGACGTGAGAACTTGTTGCGACTACATTTTGCTCAATCTGTGTACTCAATATCGTTGATATTACACTACAAAAGTCTAGAGTTCGAACATTGTTTTTAGAAATGGTCCTTGGAAATTGTTTAACATATTCAAGAATATTCTGAGGTATTATATAAGTCAACAAAAATGTCTAGAATACCTCTAACAGTGAAAATGATGCTTATGATGAAAGGACTATTCGAAGGAATGAGAGATAGTCATTCAAAGAATTAAACCCTCTTGTTTTTTCCTCCATCTACTATACACGCCTATTAGTTCTAATTTGCAATGTCTACTCACTCAAAAACTAGGCCCACCGCCCATCCTATCACACGATCCTGTCTTTGTACCTTTTGATGCGTACAGTGAGTATACGGGAAAAAGCCACTTGCAAGTGTGTACATGGTAATGCGTAAAGTGTCTTAACACTGTTTAAAAATTGTTTCTGTGCCCGTAGAATCATTAGACACATCAGATGTTCATATTTATTTTGAACACACTGAAGGCAGTTCCTATTAATCACTGTTAGGAGATATTCTAGATACCATGTAATGGGTAAACTCTAACACTGTTTAAAGTTCGTTTCTGTGCCAATATATTAGTTAGACACATTAGAAGTTTAAGTACATTTTGAACACTCTAGGGCAGTTCCTATTAACCACTGTTAGGAGACATACTAGACACTATGTAATGTGTAAAATCTAACATTGTTTAAAACTCGTTTCTGTGCCAATATATTAGCTAGACACATCAGAAGTTCAGATACATTTTGAACATTTTGAGGACAGTTTTTATTAACCACTGTTAGGAGGCATTCTAGACACTATGTAATGTGTAAAATTTAACATTGTTTAAAACTCGTTTCTGTGCCAATATATTAGTTTGACACATCAGAAGTTCAGATACATTTTGAACATTTTGAGGACAGTTTTTATTAACCACTGTTAGGAGGCATTCTAGACACTACGTAATGTATAAAATCCCCTAAAACTGTTTAAAACTCGTTTCTTTGTCCATATTCATTAGACACAGCAGAAGTTCAGGTACATTTTGAACACACTGAGGGCAGTTTCTATTAACAACTGTTAGAAGGTATTCTAGACACTACGTAATGTGCAAAGCATCCTAACACTGTTTAAAACTAGTTTCTGTACTTGTAGGCTCATTGAATATATATATATATATATATATATATATATATTAACTTCAAATACATTTTTAAAACTCTCAGAATACTTCGTATTAACCACTGTAAGGAGGCATTCTAGACATTCCTTGTTCACTGACAGGCACTTCCAGACATTTTTGGACATGTTAAACAATGACCAAAAGTTGTTTCTGACCAAATCAGTGTCCAAATCATGTTGAAACACTGAATTAGTCAATGTCATTTATTACTGATAACATAATGGTAGCCTATTTGTCTAAAATGTAATGACATCCGTTGGCAGCTGTCCCGTGTCAATAGGAAACCCTAAAAATCTTCTGGTCAATCTATCATTTCTTGTTGTGGAACTACCTAAAGTTTTTATTAACGTAGAATTTTCTTTGGTTTTAAAAACAGTTTCCCTAAAGCTGCGAGTTCTTCTCAGGCCGTGAACAAGAGGCGTTGGTCCTACGATCTCGGACCGAGAAATTTTTCTCACAACTGTAGGTGGAATTGGTCCTGGTAACAAAACACTATTTTTCAGTACCATGCAAAATCTAATTATGAAAAAATACACCACCTCTAAGATGCTTATCATGCTAAACCCCATAAACAGTCCACATATGCCTCCGAAGGAACCTGTAAAAGAGTACATATATATTCAATTATTCTTATTTTTCACTTAGTTATTTTATAAATTTTAATTTGTAAAATAGTCCAAATTATGGATGCGTCAAAATATCAAATAATACTTATGACAAATAGACTTTCAGATATCTAGGATCAATGTTAACAGATAAAAGCATTTCCACAAAGAAATTAAATATGAACTGAAAGCAGGAAATTCTTGTTATTTTCAATTCAAATTCTTTTGTCGTCTGCCGAGGAATTTCAAGCTTAAAATTTATAAAACGATAACCATGCCTGTTGTCCTGTACGGTTGCAAAAAATCGTCGCCTACTCTGAGGGAAGAACGAAGTCTGAAAGTATTTGAGAACAAGATCCTGAGACTAATATTGGGACCCAAGAGGAACGGGAATGGGGAATTGCGGAAACTTCATAACGAGGAGCTGCATAATTTATACCGCTTACCAAACATTGTTAGGGTCATCAAATCTAGGAGGCTCAGGTGGGTAGGTCATGTAGCCAGGATGGAAGAAAGTAGGAACGTTTTAAAATTTTAACTGGAAGTCCAATTGGAAAACGACCATTAGGAAAACTTAGTTACAGATGAGAGAAAAATATTAAGATGTATCTCGCAGAAATAGGAATACAAAGTAGAAACAAGATCCAATTGGCTAAGGACAGACGTCAATGGAGAGCATTTGTGACACGACATTGAACCGCGGGTTCCATAGGCCATAGAGTGATTTAGTTAAACATATGTCTAATGTTTCAAAATATTTCAAAAGTTATAGTCCATTATTCAAGTGATCTCTAAAACATGGTTAGTGAATATATAGATTTATAAAGAAAACTACGCAATACTCTATAGGTAAGTAATACTTGATTTCAGGGAAACACATTTGTAGTACCTTTCTAATTATTTGATGCTCATGTGAATCAGAGCAAAATATAAAGTCAAAGATGGTTCTTGAATGAAATAATTGTCTTATCGATTGTGCTTCTTTACAAAAGGTGGTTATAAATTAATATCTTGCACCTAAATATGTGAAATCTCTTCTATAGTTTTGGTATTTTCTTTTCACTTCAGTTGTAATCGGTAAATAACATTCTCCCTATTTTTTGCTATGCCCTTTACCACCTTAAGAATGGCTTAGATAATAGTTTTTCTTTACTTAAAGAGACACATAGATGTCTTAACTCAATTCTGAGTAGGGTGGAACCGGCTATAGTCGACCTAGGTTAGTAGTCGACCACTTGGAAAAAATACATTGTTAAGATTAAATCTATTCCATTGGGAATTCCAGTGAATGTCTTAGTGAAAACTTTAAACATTGTCTGGTATCACTGCAAACTTGTATTGTTTTGTTTGACACGGTTAGCCTGAAACGCGCCAAAGTGTTTAGGGCTATAGCAGGAGACGGAAGAAACACAGAAGAATCATATTTTTTTGGAATACTGACAACAGGTAGGAAAAATGTGTTTATACAATCATGGTCGTTACTAATTCAGGTTTTAATATTCAAATAGCTTATGTTGGGTTAGTTCTTTAGTTTAATATTTGAATATAATAAAATTTGTTTCTTTTGGGACAAAAAAACGGGGAGGTCGACTACTGCATTCTTTCAAACGATCAATTTCTATAGTCGACCAGGGTGGTCGACTAATACCATTTTGAAAATTCGTTAGAAATTAATTAACAAAGTATATGGCTTGAAAGGTTTGAAGTTAACATGCTCTTGAGATCACAAAAGAATCAATTTAAAGCAACGGAAGCAGTAGGCGACCGGGGAGGTCGAGTACTGGAAACAAAGTGGTCGACTTTAGAGAAGAGTAATATTTGTGGTAAGAAAATGAAATAAAATGAATTTGAAGAACTTTGAAAAGGCACATGAATAAAATTGAACTAGAAACAGAGAGAGAGAGAGAGAGAGAGAGAGAGAGAGAGAGATTAGTATTGGATGTCTGTAAATACCTATTGCATGCCAATATTTGATATTGTAGTTTTGAATATTCTATTCAGACTTGGATTTCATGCCTTTGATTTAGGTGCTGAAGAATGTTGAGTGTTCTCTCCTTGCAGAATATTGATCCATTATTTGACTTGCTAACAGGGAGAAAGAGACTCATTCATACTATGAAGCTACTTGTTTGATTAATTCATTAATTTGTTTATTTTTCTCCAATAAGCTGAAGTCATATCCAGTCTTGTTAGTTTTCTTCCTTTGCAGGTCTGATAAGTGTAATTCATGAAAGCCGACGGAATTAGTGTAGCTATATTTTTACGTGAAATGGCGTGGGTCCACTTATGTTTTTCTTTCTTTTTTCATTACAATAACTTAACCTACACGAGGCTTACGTGATGGCTCCATTCAAAAAAGACAACTGTTCAAATATAGTGAGGAAGCATTGCAAAGTGCTCTTCATGCTGTACGATCAAGGAACATGAGTGTGCGTAAAGCTTCAGCATTATACGGTGTGCCGAAAACAACGCTACTCGACAAGCTGAGTGGTCGACGTCCAGAAGGTCGACAAATGGGACCCAAAACAGTCTTGTCCAAAGAAGAGGAGAATAAGCTTGCTGAGTGGTTAATATCCGTGGCGAAATTGGGCTTTCCAAGGAAGAAGGACGATTTATTAAATGCAGTTCAACACATTGTTCAGCATAATAACAGAACGACGCCGTTCAGGAATGGAAGACCTGGTCCTGCCTGGTATCATTCATTTTTGAGAAGGCACCCAGAAGTGACTGAGAGGACAGCGGAAACAGTATCTAAAGCACGTGCGTGTGTTACAGAGACTGCTATCAGATCTTGGTTTCAGGAACTGAAGGAGTACCTAACTAGTGTTAATTGTCGTAATTTGCTGGAAGATCCAGAAAGAATTCTGAATGCTGATGAGACAAACTTTCAACTGTGTCCTCGAACTGGGGTAATTTTGGGACCCAAAGGTTGGAAAAACTTATATGAAGTGGCTCCTGGAACAGAAAAGGATACAATCACAGTTCTAGCTGGATTCAATGCTGCAGGAAGCATTTTGCCAACAATGGTAGTGTTTCCCTATGTGAAGCCACCTAAAGATTTGGTAAATACTGTACCAAAAGAATGGGGATTAGGATTATCTGATAGTGGGTGGATGAAATCTGAAACATTCTATGAATACATTACTAACGTTTTGCTACCTTGGTTGAAAAGAAGAAATACAAAGTTTCCCGTGCTTTTCCTCGTTGACGGACATAGAACTCATTTAAACTTGAACACTAGTAACTTGTGCTCTAAAAATGGCATTATTCTTTATGCCTTGTACCCCAACGCGACCCACATATTACAACCGGCAGATGTAGGTGTATTTAGAAGTTTAAAGGGTGCTTGGCGGAAAGTTGTCCACAAATGGCAAGCCGAAAATTCGTATAAGGTCCTCACCAAGTTAGATTTTTGTCCACTTCTAGCTAAAGTTATACAAAATCGTGCCAGCCCTGAAATCATAAAGAATGCCTTTCGAAAGTGTGGATTCTTTCCCTTTGACCCAAATGCCGCTGATTACACAAAATGCATTATTCCACCAAACACCTCACAATCCAGCCACGCGGTAAGTGTGTGTGAAATCTCACCACCTCAATCTCCGAGTGAAACCCCATCAGCTTGTGAGCCAACAGTTGCGGCATATAAAAATACTCTTGAAGTGATGAAGTATGAACTAGGATTGGAAAGATTGGACAAATTTGAGATGGTGAGAGAATCGCAGGGCGAATTAAGTGTACGTGATGAAGAAACAATGTTATTTCAGTTCTGGCTGACAGTACAACAGAAAGCAAAGAAACAAACTGAACACAACAGTGAAACTTTGAATGAACAAGGGTCCTTACTCTCAACTCCTGAGGCTTTAACAGTTGATGTTAAGCATACAAGCACTAGTCCATTGACATTTAATGATTCTGCTCTCAGCAGCGGGCAATATGTTCCTCCCGAATGTGGAAGTAATCAAGCTTCATTGGAAAATTTTGAGCAGCATCTGTGGTGGCCAACAAAGGTAGACTCTGAGAAAACACGTTGCCGGGGAACTAGATCGAGATCTTCGAACAAAATTCCATGTGCCATATCTTCAGCAGAATGGAAAAATTATTATGAGGGAAAGGAAGAAATGAAACGAAGGAAGGAAGAAGAAAAAGAAAATCGAAAAAAGGCTCGCCTTGAGAAGTTTTCAGCGAAAGAAAACAACAAGCGTTCTGGCAATAGAAAGAAAGTACACAAAGGGATACCAAGTTCTGAGAACCAGAAAAACATTCCTGATAGTGGCAATCAAGAGCAAGAAACATCCAACCCATGCGAAAACAGTGCTTTTGATATCCCTGAGAATTATTCTTGTATTCCTGAATCAGTGGAACGTGCTACAATTAAACAGGAAATTTGTTGTCAATGCAAAGGAGATATCGACGAAAGCAATAAATTACAGCCCAAATGTGTAACTTGTGCAGACTGTTTGTGCAAAACGCATCTTCCATGCATTCCCCAAATTCACAGAGCGTTCTTTCCTGATTTGGAAGCACATATTGCAGAAGAGTATGAAGATTCCCAATGCTCAAGCTGTTTCTATCAATGCGAAGATAGCGACAGCAGCGATGAGGATTTTCTTCTGAGTCAATGTTGTCCTTCGAAATGACTATTTAAACCCATTTGTATTATTAATTATAACTATTCTATAGAGGAGAAGCCATTAGTTGCTGTTATAAACTATATTTATAATACGTTATGTTAGTTTCTTGCTCAACTTTAAAAATAGCCTATCTTCGCAAATTCAACTATAATTTGCACAAATTTGTCGAATAGGCCTGTATTTATTTAAACAAAACTGTTGTGGTTTAGATCCAATGGTAGCCACAATTTTTATTTAGAATATTGTGAATTATTCTATTGTGTTTTTGTATCAATTTATGAAATTAGCTGGACAATTTTATATCTTGGAAGTCCTGGTCGACTACTGGTATACGTAGTGGTCGAACTTAGATTTTGGGTGGTCGACTACAGCAAAATTTGTCACATTTATAATAAAAAAGTGTAATAAATTAATGAAATAACATTTTTGAAAACTAACTTAATCCCATGATTCTAGAGAGTGCACAGAGTACTATACACATTTTTTTGACATATTCAATTAAAGAAAGAGCACAAAATAACGACATACGTTTTTCGTAATCAAATTCGGTCGACTATTGGATACTTTACCCTACCCTATATAGTATGATTATTAAAAATAACATTCTAAAATATTTTTATTCTAATAGGGGCTGATCCAGGTGGGGCGATCGGGGAATCCCCCCCAGAAGAGGAAAGTTTTTTATTTTATATATGTAAATAAAATCCATCCCTTAAAAGTAGCATTATGAAAACCCACTGCCCACTCCAGAAATCGGTCCTGGATCCGCCCCTGTATCCTAATCTTAAAATACGCTATCTGTCGGTACAATGATAGTTACGCTATGATAAACCAGGTCGTATACGTTCAGCTGAGTTGTGCGTGGAGTTGGCTAGAAATGTAGTGCCATCTGGTTTTCTAGCTAGAAGTTTACTAAATTTACCTCTTTGAAGCACGGTGATATATAAAATGTGGTATAAAAATATTAGTATCACCGTGCTTCAAAGACTTAAGTAGCAAGAAAAATTGTGTATATATACACATAAAACGCTTGTAGTGAACGGTGTCGCGTGCTGTTTCCTCGAAAGATGGTGTGGGTCAATGAAAACTTGACTCATGACCCACTGACCCACAACCCAACGTGAGCCACTCTGACCTACCATGGCCCATTCTGACCCATGATTCACGCCCTCCTCTCCACTGACTAAAGAGTTTACACTTGTAATAAAACAAGGATGTGAAATTCTTTCTAATTGGAGTTTTAATTTCTACGGTCAATCGCTCAAGCACCGCTCTTTTACAATACCGGTGGATATGACCTTCAAGATATAAAATGGTAAGGTGTTTGTCATAGACCATATTACGATTAATTTCAATTTAATTATCATGTATAATTACTTGCTTGTTAAATTATAGCTACTTTTCAGTGGAAAATACGATGAAATTTGGAAGTTTTAAATCAAGGTTAAGCAGGGCAACGTAAAGAAAGGAAAAAAGTGTAAAATTCGACTGTCTCTCGAAAGTCAGGTAGTAAGTCCTACTGCTGTTATTACAATAACAAATATCATTATCCAAAAGTGCGGAAGTTTGTGTTTTCCCTTAGATATAATCATCTCAGGTAGGTAAAAGGAAGAAAGATGAAGGCCATGAAAGTAAATCGTAGTCAAATGCAGTGTTCAGAAGATGCTGTCTACAACGCACTGAGCAGAGTGGGTTGGTGGGTCAAAGTGGGCCACGGTAGGTGGTGGGTCGCAGTAGGTCACATAGAAAATACTGTTGACCCACGATCCACTGACCCACTCCTTCTGTGATTTCTTCAGTTGGGGGAAAGTTGTTTCGCGCAGTCGGGTGCATTATGGATTCCTTCTTATCAGCGCAACAAGCTATTACCAGATTTCTTCGCGCAGAAGGAGTGCATAATTCAGAAATTTAATCTGTTAAAACAGCATATCAAAACCAAGCGCAGAAGGAAGCTCTCGAACGGAATACTGCTGCTGCAGGATAACGCTGGGCCACATGTGACCAAGAAGATCCTCCACCTGCTAAAACCTTTCAATGAAAATTTCTCAAACACTTTCCGTAGAGGCCTGATATCTTTACATGTGATTACCATATCTCCGGCCCTTAAAAATGTCACTGAACTGTCAACAGTTCACCTGTGACAAGGAACTACAGAACACTGCTAAACAATGGTAAAGAGTTCTCCTGTGACAAGGAAGCACAGATCACCGTGGAACAATGGATCCATCAGCATCCCAGAAGTTTCTACTGAAGTAGTAACTCCTTGCTATGCTCTGAAATCAATGGATCAATATCAATGCCAAATATCTGTAGGTGTCATGTTACACCTTGACTGTACTTCACGCATTGTATTTTATATTAAACTATTCTTTACAGATAACCATAATATCTTTTTTATTTGGGCAAATATTATATTTCAAACACAAGTGGAGGAAATATTTTAAAAACCATCTTAACGTAGAGTTTGTGACAGTAAACGAAACCAGACAAAACTCAAATTGAAGTAGAATTTTCTATTGTCTTACCTAGTAATTCTTCCCATGAAAGTACCACATCTTGCCTCATGCGAATTGATGTTACGCTGCCAAAATATATGTGGAAAACACTGTGATTTTTGAAATTCACATCATCGCTGAAAGTAGAATGAACTATTGTAATGGAAAGCTCAAGAATGAAAGGCAAGACAATGTTTAATATTAAAATATTCATAAATAGCATTAGGAACGCATCTAATAAAAATTTGAACAATAATAATATTAATCCATGCGTACGAGTGGCGTCGAATAAGTTATCTAGGACAGGAAGGGATGCAGATAGGTTCAACCTGGTCATCACTTGTTTTCGATGTAGTCCCCATGGAGGTATATGCACCGTCGTCACTTTGTGTGCAGCGAAGAAATCTCAGAGGAAAAATAGTCTTTGTCATGGCCAAACCACTGGGAAAGAGCCTGTTGGACCTCGTTGTCTGACGAGAAACGGTGTCCCCGCAGGTGTTTCTTCATGTTTCGGAAAAGGAAATAGACACTAGGGGGTATGTCCGGACTGCAGGAAGAATGATTCAACATTTGGAAACCACAGGGGTGATGGTAGACTGAACCTTACGGACCGTTATACAAACATTCGCTACGGGGCGTAAGACAAACACTGCTCACGGCAACACTGTTACTCTGACAAACCTCAAGGTTCCACACAATGGCCTTGGCGTGCGTATCAGGCATTATTATGATCCGCCCATCCTCACCTGTCTAGGTAAATAACTTATTGGACACCCTTCGTACTTTTAAAGGTATGCTTCAATAAAATAGGAAGTTTCATATGTGCTGAATTTGGTTCCCAAAAAAACAAGTATTGTGCAATATATTTCATTTTCTTTTTCTTAAAGCTTAGCATTTGCGTTCAGTGCCCAGGCTACATGAGACGTTAGTCTACACCTTAATGTGGGACCCGACATCCAAATCACACGTTTTTTCACCGGAAATTGAACACAGATTTTCATTACCATCTTTCCTATTATTACATATGATTTCCGTCACAGAGTCAATGGTGAATCTAGCCTGGGGCCGGGGAGACTTAGCCCTCCAGTTTTTTGAGTGACAAAATTAATTTAAGCTATTATTTATATATTTTTGGAAGTTTACAGTAAACTCATGATATACCTATCATAGTCTGTGTTCTGCCTGCTCCCCCCAGTTTTTACGTTTTAGATCTACCTCTGCACAGAGTCATTTTCGAAGTAAGAGAAAGGGCACGAAAAGTACCGTTTACTCACAAGGAGATACAAATTGCTATTCCAAGATTCAGAGTATGTTCATATAGATGTGAGTAATGGAATGTAAGAGACGTCCCATTAAAAGCGACGAATTTAACGTAGTTAAGAAAATACTCTGTATTTACAAAATGACAAATAGTTTAACATCATTACAATGGGAAAATGTTTCGATTTACGAAGGAAAGATGACACCCTCACTATGTGAGGAAAGAGACCACTTTCATCTTTTTCCCAGCGGGATAAATAATGAACGTGCAGGTGTCATTTTTTGCTCTTTGTGAACATCTGTCATCATTTTTGGCACTCACCCCGCATGCAGTTTGTGATAACCCAGCTTGTCATTCATAATTCGATACTGTACCTACAGACACGTGTGGAAGCTTTTTGGCGAGTTTAGTTGCTATGAATCGGCGATTTGATCGTAGTTTCTCGTTAACACGTACTTCAGATTATCTGTCTGAACACAAGGTCTTCCGCTACGCTCATCGTCAGGAACATTTGAATACCCTTCCCGAAACTCTCTGGATCATTGCCTAACCCTTCCATTATCCATTAATGTCGGTCCGTAAATGGCACACAATTCCCGATGGATATAAGCTGCATTCTGTCCCTTGGCGTTCAGATATCGTACGACAGATCTCACTTCACATTTGGCGGGACTTTGTATTACGGCAGCTATTTCACCTTACTGATACTCGAGCGTACGCAACTTCATTCAGACGAATCTATCTCTGTTGCAAGCACAGAATACTAGGGCATTATTCTGCACATGCTCAAAATCATCAGTATTGCCAACCCCACATAAAAAATATATCAGTTCTTTTTTGATATACTCCTCGTACAATATTTATGCTGACATTTGAAAGTTGTTGCCTTTACTCGACATAATCTGTTTCTTTATGGTATGCACTTATTTAATAGTCATCACTCACATGTGACTACAAAGAAGAAAAAGAAAGAGCGAATAGAAGGTTGAATTGGTGATTTTTATTAAAAACAGATACATTTTTTTTAAATCAGAAGGTCGACAACAAAGAAACTCAATCACCTTGAAGTGACTTGCTACTTACGGTAAATATAAAAACTTAAAATGTTAAAACTAGCGTAAATGTTAAACTATATCTTACAATAGTTCTGTTTTCTCTATTCGCCTCAGCAGTGGTGCCGATGATTCTTCAACTGAGTATGTGGTGTCGTAACAGGATGGCCAGCAGGTACAGTCTATAGAGTCAACAAGTTCAAATTCTAAGCCAGGAATCTTCTCAGTCGGACGCATTGTCATCAGTCTTCCTATAATTGAGTGAAATATATATATAATTCATCTTTGAAAATATACAGGTAGGACCAGACACTATTATTTGTCAATTTGGTGGTTAATGATACCTCTCAAGAGCACGGTTGTGTAAGATATAAATCTACAGTTTATCAAGAAACGGAACCATCCATAGTCGCAACTTCCTCGAGGTTTATTTCCACCCAGACATCTGACATTTTTGCCCAAACAATGTTTACTGGATGTAAGCATGTAGAACTAAAAACCCCAGCCCCTGCCTCGTGTAGGTCACAACTAATGCCCTCGCGCGTTTTTTGTATCAGTGCTCTAAAACGAACACAGTATTATTGTCATTTGCCATACATTGCTGGCATCAAATTAAACCAACATATTTGTCGTTGTCTTGCACTGAGAAAAAAAATTGTAGGTGACATACTTAAAAAGATAGGTTACATGCATAATTCCTGTAGTTTTTGGACTTAACGTACAGCAGACGTATAACTGAAAACGCATGTTTTATAATACTTTCTGTATAAGTGTTCAATCAATACGTACTTTCCGTATGAAACAATATAGACGGTCAGCATCTCACATACAAATATACGTATATAACATACAGCTGAGGAATGTAACATAAGTATATGCATGTGAACTACGGAAAACTGTTACATGTCAGACATCCTGCAACGGCATCATGTAACATCGAAGGGCAGTGCCTATGTAGCATATGGATAACGTGTGCTCCGTACTGATTTCTGTAGTAAGCAAGAGGATAACGTATATTTGTACAATATACCGCTGTCCGGAGAACGGATTTTTCTCTGTGTGGTTTCGGAGAAACCCGAGGTCTTCAACAGTTTGCATGCAACCGTTGATTTCACTGAAAACCCATGTGGTGGAAGACGAACTGATGGATAGTAAGCGAAAGTTAATTGGCTTATGAGGAAAAGTTCCTTTCAAACTTTAATTGAAAAGTTCTGGGCACTATGGAAGGATGCATACTGGCGCAGTAGCAAAAATGTCACAGACCTAGTAGCGTATGAACACGTATTTCCAAGAAAGTGGGAGCGAAACATGAGGAAAAATGATTTCAGCATTCAAAAGTGACCCCGCAAAGTGAACGACCATGGGGTCGACGCATGGTTTTCTTCTTTTAAAAAATGTTTGTTTATGAACTGTTTTTCAGTTTGTTCATATACTGTCATGGCCTTTCCTTATATTTGTGTTAGGAATTCCTGTGCACATTTTATTTCATTTCAATACATTCATATTTATGTAATTTCAGTATATTCCTTGTGTACAACTAACTATTCAATTTATAAATATTCTATTCGATTGTCAACAGTGAGCTGTAGATTATGACAACTGATAATACTGTTTAACATTATTTTGTTTTAAGAAGGAAACAAGTTAAAAGCACGGAAATGTAGTACACCAAAATTAAAAAAAAAAAATGTAATTTGTGTAAAATGTTGTATTGTAATTGTAAAATGTTGTAATGTTTAAATTTTATATGTAAACAATTGAAGGCTAGCCTGAGTACAAAACACCAACTGTCTTAGTTGAATGGGTTAATTCAGGGTTATTTTCAAAATCTAGTTCGGATTATTGATACAAGCTCAAAGCTTATTTTATTGTATCACACAGTCACGTGAAATTTCCAAGCAAGGTGATATGAACAGGCCCGACGAGAGCGCTTTAAAGCCGGGACTTTATCCCCCGGGGCCCGGACTGCTGAGGGGCCTTGCGAAAACAGAAAGTGTTTTACAATCCTTGTGCTGAAGAGAAAATTGCTACAAATATTTTCCGTATTTTCCGCTTGACATACATCAACTACAGGAAAGTTGTCTTGAAACGAGAGAAATTACTTTCGATGTCAAAGTTGACAATATTACAAGTTTGACTGAAGATCTAAAACTACTATGCAGTAAATGGGGAAACATTTTGCAAAAATGTAAACTTGTGAGCAAAAATCTACACGTGACTTCAGATTTTCCAGAAAAGCGCATAATCAAGAAACATTTAGCTCACGGAACTGTTGAAGAACACGAAAGAACCTCGAAGAAATTTTCAGTTTTTTTTTAAATTTTTTATTCTGGCACACGAAATTCGATTTCTTGTGGAAGTATCCAACGCTGAATAATGGTGAACTTGAGGGAAAAGTAAGAACATGATTAGAACTATATAGCGATGATGTATCAGATGATAGCATTAATGAAATGGTTCAGCTACAAGCGATTCAATCTACAAACTTCAGTGCTGCTCTGACACCATTTCAGTTGCTCAAAACAACTCTTCACCAAGAACTAGTCACCATTTTCCGTATTTTTTGTACTCTACCAGAGGCTGAAAGATCGTTTAATGCACTTGACTCCTTCGGTCATCAATGACTCAACAAATATTATCCAACTTGGAAACTCTTATGGAGTCTACTTTAGCCCATCAGCTAAGCTTTAGTGATATCATAGATACATTTGCTAGCAGGAAAGCAAGAAAGGCCGTTTTGTTAATTACGAACTTGTAACTCTAGTAATGTAATTAGTATATGTATTTACTGTAATCAGTATAATGTACCTAGTAATTATGAGATATAGTTTGCCGGTTTTTATACCGGGCCCGATGATAACTCAATCCCGGGGTCCGAGTTGGCTCTCGAGGGTCCTGGATATGAAATATATATATGGACTTCATTCCAACGTTGCATATAAAAAGGACTTCTGAATTCAGTCAACGATACTTCAGTTCATGTGGCTTGCTCTTCGATGTAAGTCGTGGGCAGACGAAGCCTTCAAGCCACAAAAGAAACACAATTGTAAGTGATTTTTTTGTATTACCTTTTCTGACAGTCTCAGATTGCTTGCCCCGTACCTCATACAGAGCTTCTCATGGTGAAAATCGTTAACGAAACTAAAACTTCCTTATCACTCAATTATTAGTTTTATATCCTCTTCATTTCACTTTGTCTCTATCTCTCGCAATATTCTGTGAGAAACCAGTTTAAGATTTAGGCAGATCGAGATCCAATAATCTGAAGTTCGATTCTTAGTCGATACCATAATATTTAACAATATTCACAGAATGCAAACATGTTCTTCAAAATTCAAGTAACGTAAAGGTAATAAAGGCTAAAAGAGAAAATAATTTGAAATTCGATGCAAAAAGGAACAACGATGCATTGTATAATGAAGTTTTTGAGATACAATATATTCTTAAAATAGAACATCTGATTACCCTATAGAATCTAATCCTTGGAAACTTGTGATTACAGGGTGTTTCAAAACAACACCGAGAACGTTTAGGAGGTAATTCTTGACACAAAGATAAGACAAAAAGTATAGACCAACATAGGTACACAAATGCTTTATATAGGCTGCCGAAAAAAATGGAAAAATGAACTTTAAAGGTCCATAGCTCCAAAACTATATGACCTACCGTAGTGGGGTCAAGACCACTTAAAAATTAACATGTTCGCTATCCAAAAATACGTTTCAGAAAAATAAATTACTAATGCAACAATTTTTATGGAGGCAGTTTGGCTACGGCCATTTAATTTGAAGTACTTACCAACTATTTCTATAAAAAATTTTGCGAAAGTACCACAGGATTCTGAAACATGGATATTTCGATAGGGCACATATTAATTTCTAAATAAAGTCTTGACCCGACTACGGTAGGTCCCATAGTATTGTACTGTACCTATGGACTTTTAAAGTTCATTTTTTGATGTTTTTATAAGCCTATAACGATGAAAGGAAGCATTTGTGCACCCAGATTGGTCTATACTTTTCGTCTTATCTTGGTGTAAGGAATACCTACCAAATGTTGTCGGTGTTGTTTTGAAACACCCTGTATATTCCATTTACTTACGTCTAATTTTTGCAGCACAACGTACATCGGACAGGTCACATACTCTCTTGCCTGAATAAATTAAAAATATATTCTTTTAGTACAAGGAATGACAAAAAAATGGTTTAATTTAAATTTCTAATGGTAAAATTTATACTTGTGAGTAATTTCAAAGTGCGGCTATTAAAATTTATTAATTTTAATTACAGGTTTGCATCACATTGTTAGAGAAAGCTTTAGAATTTTGTAGGCCTATATATTATGGTTCATAATTGTTAATGTAGAGCTCACAGATGACGAGAAGAACCCTAAAACAGGGGTAACGGGGAAAGGTCAACAACACGGTCAAGTCCATTTTCGGTTTTTGAGGTGTGATCTATACTTCGATGTCGTCTGCTACACCGGGTAGTTATCTGTGTGCTATTTCGTGGTGTCATTTGAAACCCCCGTGAAAAAAGTGGGCGACCCCATACTTACGTCACACTACTTCTGCTAGGATTCTTCTCGTTATCTGTGAGCTGTACTTGTACTATCCAAATTAGAATTCCATACTGTTTATACTGCCATTTTTTAGGTAAATGCTATACATAGAAATCAATAACAAAGTACGGTGGCTCAGTGGTGTTACCTCTGGTACGTGGGGTCCCTGTTTCGATTCCTGACCGAGTAAGTTTATGGTGGACAACATCGTATGCATGGGTATTTTCAGGGTACTCCCGTTTCCTCCGACATTCTCATTTCATTGATTCTTTTATCATCATTCACTTCCTCTTAATCATCCGTCTCCCTTAGACTAAAGAATCGTGGGTCGTTAAACTTATTTGTTTCATTTTCCCATTACTATTATCGAACTAGTTTACTTGACAATATTACATTCCACACACACACAAACACCCACACACAAAGATATATACTGTATATAGCAACTAAAGACAGAGGTAGCTGGAAAGCTAAGAGTAAATCAAATATGTAAAAAAAAGATAACTAAAAATAACAGAAATAGCAACACATAACCCTTGAAATGTAAAAAGAAAAGGCTCAGAAAACGTTGTTTCAGTTTCATTTTTTTAAAAAAGTGACAATATAGCCCTTTGGGGATCCGATGGTACAATTTGTACCATACGGGTGTTTCATGGTACATTGCGATATAACTCTCCTATTTGAGCTTTTTCGTCCGGTTTTTTTTTCAAGTCCAGAAACATTGTAGAAGATCTTACGTATGGTTTCACACCTTCCTGCGTCGAGACGTAGGATGTGATGACGTCATAATTCTAAAATATATATTTTCTTTTATTAAGCCTATGTTCATTATTTTTTGGCGGGCTTATTTTTGCACGTAGAAGATTGAAATTTTGCACAAACATTCAGTCCACCGAGTAGTATTTACTAGATTTTTTCAGATTTCTGCGCTAAAACAGGGGGGATCCAGAGGGGCAAAAAGTTGAAAAAGGGATATTTTTACCAAAAAATTCCCTTTCTTCGGGATTTTCCCGCCTTAGATACATGATGGAGACACGTGAGTAATACCGTCTGAAAGGCAGTTCTATTCTGAAGAGAGTGATGGGCGAAACATGACCCTAGGGTAATTATGGATGTTTCAGGGAATTTTTATCAAAACATACTTCAGTATAGGGGAATATGGGACATTTTCGGTATATAGGGGGGTTCTATATATTTTTGGCGGGCTTATTTTTGCACCTAGAAGATTGAAATTGTGCACAAACATTCAGTCCACCAAGTAGTATTTAACAGATTTTTTTCAGATTTCTGCGTTAAAACAGGGGGGTCCAGAGGGGCTAAAAGTTGAAAAAAGGGAATTTAGACCAAACAATCCCTTTTTTCGGGATTTTACTGCCTTAGATACATGATGGAGACATGTGAATGGTACCACCTGAAAGGCAGTTCTGTTCTGAAGAGAATGATTGTCGAATTATAGGTCTAGGGTAAATAGAGATGTCTCAGGATTTTTTTTACCTGGATCATGGTATTTTGCGGTAATTTGGGGCATTGTGGGAATTCTTGATAAAATTTCTCCCGCCCTTAGTATTCAAGATAGAAACTTGAAATTTGGCACACACATTCAGTATACCAATTACTAATTATCAGATTTTTTTAGATCTCTACGTTTACACAGGGTCGTTCCAGAGGGGCTCAAAGTCTGAAAAAAAAATCCCCCCGAAATTTTCCCTTTGACATAATTTTCCTTCTCCTGGTATATGGTATGAGCATGCAAGTGGTATCATTTGAAAGCCAGCTCTATTCTGAAGAGAATGAGGTATGAACCATGATCCTAGGATAAATAGTGACGATGCAGTAGCTGCTTGACTGAAAGTCTAAAAAATACCCCCTAACCCCGGATACCGTAAAGGGATAGTCATTAAGAGCCTTCCATACTAAAAATAATACAAAATTTACAATTTTTCTTTTGCTTCCTCATTCATATATGAAGGAGATAATGAAATGCAACTTAACATAATTATAGACAATAGACAATGTTATTCTACAACAGAAAATATGAACCTGAAGAATTTTCAGTGTTGACATCCATAGAAATTACAGTGTTGCCAGAATTATATTTTCCAAAAAATCTAAGTTAAGACAGCGACTAGAGAAACGAACTCAACTGCATTTGATTACGTGTCATGTTGTTTTGGTATCCTCTCTAAGCTACTTTTTATATAAAGTTATTATTTAATTTTAATAACTGTATGTTAAAACTTTTGTTTATTACAAACTAAATACAACTATTATTTTAATAGTAGTTACTAAGGATTACAAGATAATATGGTACGTAATCAAATGCGTTTGAGTTCATTTCTCTAGTCGCTGCCTTAACTTAGATTTTGGGGAAAGTGTTATTCTGACAACGCTGTAATTTGTATGGATGTCAACACTGAAAATTCTTCAGGTTCACATTTTCTGTTGTAGAATAACATTATGTATAATTGTGGTAAATTGTATCTCATTATCTCCTTTAACTTATGGAAAACAAGCAAAAAAAAAATGTTAATTTTGTATTACTTTTAGTATGTCAGGCTTAGGCAATTCTAACATTAGACCCTAATTGAAAGGATTGTTTCTGCAGCAATAAACTTTGGTGATTTCCAAACCATACTTTCACAACTGTGCATCAACTAAAAATTCAAAATGATAATTATTTTTACTTACTTTCATTGATAATAGGAAAGTAAAACGGTTTGCAGTCACACAACTCCAAAAAGTTCTGGCTTCGACACTCCATAAGACAATTTTCGTAGCTGTAGTATTTTGTGTGGACAAGTCGAACTTCATTTTGAAACAAACATTGCCGCTGTTTCACTCCAACATTACGGATGGCCTTTGAGCCGTACAAAGAGCTAGCTGAAACTCGGTAAAAATTTTCTGTTTGCGTTGCTACTAATTTCTCAATGGCTGAGTCTTCGGGATAATTATAGGGACTGTGAACCAAAACCTACAGGAAAAATTAGTATTAAATCTTTACTACATTAATATAGAGTATATAAGGGATTATACGCACACCAGTTAAAACATTATTACAATCTGTATAATATCTGTTTGGCTCGCTGAAAAGCAGCGATGTGATTTATCATTAAAGCAATGAGGCCATGGTCGAATTGACTGGAAGCATGGCACAACATATCTGCACGCAAAAATCACTTAATTCCTGTAAATTCTCCTGTATCTACTTGTCTTCATGAAACACTATCTCATCACAGACTTAATAGTGTCTGATGAAGGCAAATAGATAGTTGGCGAAACTGTTACAGTAAATAATTTTTACAATAGACGTATTATTTTGCTCAGTAAGTAAGTAGTTTAAATAACAGATCATTTTTAAGATTACATATACAGAGTTGTGTTCACCCTACAGCTTTTTTTAAGAGATTAATTCTTTACAGCTTCTTATATGAAACTATCAACATTTGGTATTGAAAGAATTTATGAAGTTGATGTACTGATTCGGTAATATTTGTATTAAATACATTTTAAGTACAGAGGCATCATTTAGACCTTCATTGGAACAACTGTCTCCTTGACTTTGATATATATATTGGGTATTCTAAAAATGGCACCCACAAACAACGAAAAGCTTTATAGATGACAACAAAGAGAAAATACTATATTACGGAATAACTCTCCGGGGGCCTCCTTCAGCCGCTATGGGGAATCAAAAATTTCACTATGTGGCAACGTCGCATATTAACCCATTAGTGCCCAGAATTCCCCAGTGGTATTTTGAAATGTTTCTTTTCGCCTATTTGGCTTTAATAGTACTCTAAAATAGACATTAGAATATTTTTGAAAAATATTTATTTTTTTCTTGTTTTTTAGCCCGGCAACTTAAGTTGCCAAATGGCACATACATGTTCAAAAAAGGGAACATTTTGGAAAGTTACAATTTTGAGGGAGAAAATACACTGCGAAAACATAACTATTAAAATAGAGTTAATCCTTCCTTTACAGACCTTCAATCCTTCCTTCTGGAGTCTTTGAAATCAATTCAGTTGAGTCTTTCTCCTCAAAACACATTGTAGCCAAAAACAATGCTAACCTTACGTCAATATATCATACAAAGAAAATGCAACGATGCTATGACGAAACAGACTCCAAAGTAACTTCATGGTTAAAACCTGCAACGTCAATCCATGAATTTCTGCGATATAACGAAAAATTGCCGTGGCAACTTAAGTTGCCAAGGGGCAGTAATGGGTTAACTTGGAACCATTAACATTGTTCTACGAATCCAATCTATCAAGCAGTTACATCGACTGTCGCGCTAATAGATGGTGCTAGTGTCAACGTTTATCGACTTTAAGTGCCATCTGGAAAGAATCGATGTAATTATTTGATGGATTAGTAGATCTACTCTGTGGTTCTTCATGTGCAACGTTGCCACACAGTACAATTCACATTAGACGAAGGCCCGAAAGGTATACAATTATACACAGTGGCGTATTTAGAGGGGGCTTCCAGGCTTAAGCCCCCCCCGAAATCTTACTTACTATAGTAAAGTATATGAAATATCTTGCAGAATTTTCACATTTTCAGGCAAAGCCCCCCCGAAAGTTAGCAAAGCCCTCCCCGAAACAAAATCGTAAATACGCCACTGATTATAAATATATATATTTTCACTTTATTTCAACTTGTAGTATAATGCTGTGTACTCATGGGTGCCATTTTTAGAACATCATATATACCGATACAGTATTTTAATCCATAATATGTTAAAGAAGAACTTAAAACACTGCTTATATCGGACGTTTTGCCCCTTCAGCCCAAATAAAATTTGAAATGACGTTACAGATTAAGTACAATGTATTGTAAAAAATATTACAACAGAAAGGCACTCAAGATCATAATTTAACATTATTGGGACCCACATTTAAACAAGACAATAAAATCAATGGGTATCTTTACTTCTAGAAAGAATGTATTTATAAAATTTTCGTGAAGTGCACATGTAAGTAAACATAATAGATTATTTTCAAAGAATGTTTAAGAGCAGACTTAGAAATAATAAGAATAATTTAGTACCTAATCTTTTGAAAGAAAACAAATATAACATAATATTTACCTTAATGGCATAGGATGAAAGAATGGAGGCAAAATATTCTTCTGGTTGTGGATTGACGACAATGGAGAGACCCATTAAGTAGCTTGGAGAACTACTTCGTTCCACTCTTGTTTTATTCCCAAGGCTGAAAATACAATACGAGGTTACATGATCATTGATAGCTATTAGAGTAATTTCGTACATGTACATTCCATTCGTACATTAGACTTCAGAAGTATGGTATGCGTAAATTATCGGAAGTTTTATAACGACTTATCAAAATGATAGTCGTAAACCTGGTTCGTTTGCTGAGATAAAAAAATTCGAAGTGGTAGTATTTCTTTGGCATGAAAATATTAACTTCGATATTTAAATACCATTAATCTCACCTTTTTAATAAAAATAACAACGTCTATATACGGTGCTAAACTGGTTTATTATTTGATATAACTTATAATATCCTTTTCTTAAAACTGTTAAGTACACAAACTCACTGACTAGGTAACCATAAAACATGTCCATAGCAACAACTATCCCATAATACTCATCTTACATATATTAAAAACATTCTTCTTTTGTTAATATGAAATTAACATTCTACTAAGTATAGTGCACATGTATGAGTACTTTCTGCCCAAGGTACAGGTAAATATTACTCAAACCAAAGTATTTTGTTATATAAAAATGTCGCTCGACAAAGGGACTGAATATAAAAGTCATGAGTAGGCTTGGCTTTTATCTTCAAGAACCACTGGTCCGTTTACATTAGTGTTCTTACATTACATATGTCCATCATATTATGATCGCACCTTGTATATCTATTCATTAATTTCACATATACATTAAACAAATCTTACATTTCATCAATATTTATCTTTAATTACATTAATTATATTTATTTCATTATTATCCATTATATTATTATTATATTTTCTTATTAAAAATATCGTCGCTTATTTAATTAATCGATGAAAGGTACGATTTCAAAGAATGTAAAGGACAAACGTGGGTTACAAATAATATTAATCTTTAAGGGCGCATTAAATAACAAATAAGTCAGATGTTGCATTTAAAGGTATACATCGTAGCACTAAGATGTTATAATAAAGAAGAATTTCATTCAAGGTAGTCGTTGAATAATTAGTTTTATAGAATAGAACTTCTACTTAACATAATCTTTGACAATTAAGTTTTCAACACAAATCAATCTAATATAAATAATCTTTGCTTTTAATCATTTATGAATCGAATTATGATTCTTCACATTAACAAGAAAGAATAAAAATCATTTGAAAATCAATTTTCCAGTCTACTTAAAACTCTATTTAAGCATTTCAAGTATTTTTAAGAATCGTTTTCATTATTGATATTAACACATAAACTTTAAAATGAAAATTCACAAGAATCTATAACTAATATGGGTTTAACCTAATTTCCTTGACGGTAATCATGTTACATTCGTACTTGCATATGAATCTAATAAAGTGCATTGTACCGCACAATCATGATTAGGTTCTACATTATGTTGTACATGTCTTTCATCGTGATTTTGATTTTGATATGAAGTGCCATCTCTTGATCTCCAATTACGTCTATCCACATAGTTCGCTGTATTTCTAGAATTTCGCCATACATTACGTCTATTTTTAAACCTATTTTGACTATATGGTCTAACATATGAATTGCTACGATTAATTAGGTTAGGCGGATTCCCTACATAACCTTGTCTATTTTGCTCATTTTGATTGCTAGAGTATACTCGGCTTAGGTTAGGTTTCATATCATTCACACTTCGGATATCTAAATTCCGAACTGGCACCAAATGATCTGAATTATTCTTATTTTTACCCATTCCTGATTGTGGATTCATGGCATGGTATTGAGTTTCGTAGCATTGGACAAGCATCAATAAATGGCTGAAACTCATACACTGTGTGGAAAATAAGATCTGTTGCAATTTAAATGGAAGCAAATTTCGAATCGATGCTATTATTCTCGATTCCGATTGCAAAGGATTAACGACCTTTAATTCGTTGTAGACATTTACAACAAACTCTACAACAGATTTGTGCAATCGAGGATTGAAGTGTTGATTTCTAAGGGTGGCATCTCTATTTGCCAGCAAAAAGTCATTTTCATAATTTGCGATCAATGCCGCTTTGAATTCCTCATATGTACTAATGTGATCACGTATTGCTTTAAACCATAAGGAACAAGGTGGGAGTAATACATGGGGTATTAATTTCATATATTGTGATCGTTCGATACACATTATATTGCATTCGTCTTGGAATTTCTCTAAGAAAGAAGTAGCATTCTCATTACACTTACCACTGAATTTGCTCATAGCTCGAATTTCACTCATCTTAACACTTAATTTTACCTTCTTTTTCTCATTCCTTGTTCTTGTTGAGTGATAGTTCCTATCCATGACGTGCTGTGTCGTCGCACCATCTACGTTTCGCTCATCAGTACTCTTCGGACAACTTTCTTCTAGTATAATATCCTCATCAGACCCCGGCGAAGGCGAGTTCATCTCTGGTGAGTGGGGCAACTCAAAGCGATCACTACCCAAGTTATTACGGTAAATGTTGTCTTTAGCCTGTAACGTTCTAATCTCTTCCTGAATAGTAGCTAACAACTGTGTATTTACACGTATGTTATTAGAATTGTTGCTGACCTGGATCTTTTGCTGTTTAATGGAAGATTCTATTACTTCTAAATCTTTTTTTACAGCACTAATTTCTTGGTTTTGGTGATTGTGCTTTTCTTGACAATCATCAGATATCCTTTTTAACTTTTCCTCGAACTGTGAGGATATGTCGTTCACCACCTGGACAATTGTCTGTTTCGTTTCATCTGATTTCTGTTCTATCCGTTCTATCCGTCTACTTAATTCTTCATATTGCTTGTTAGCTTCGTCAAACCTCAGTTCTATCTTCTGTTCCATGGTCTTGTTAGATTCGTTGAACTTCTGTTCCATGGTCTTGTTAGCTTCGTCAAACTTCTGTTCCATTCGTCTACTTAATTCTTCATTTTGTTTGTTAGCTTCGTTGAACTTCTGTTCCATGGTCGTGTTAGATTCGTTGAACTTCTGTTCCATGGTCTGCTTTAATTCTTCATTTTGTTTGTTAGCTTCGTTGAACTTCTGTTCCATGGTCTGCTTTATCTCGGTAGACATCTGCATCATTTGTCGCTGTAAAGCTAACAAGATTCGATCCTCCGATGTCAATCCTGGTGTTACACTAGTCTCACCTTTGTCACTAGTATTTGATTCCTGCTGCATTGTTTCGTTGTCCATTTTTCTTATGATTACTTTACCACTTCGCAATATGGTTAAGTTCGTATTCATTAACTGTAGTATAAAAGTAAATTCAACCTTACTCTTCTTCGGGAATTGAATTTACAAAGTCCCGGGTGAGGTAAACCAAAATTTTTATAACGACTTATCAAAATGATAGTCGTAAACCTGGTTCGTTTGCTGAGATAAAAAAATTCGAAGTGGTAGTATTTCTTTGGCATGAAAATATTAACTTCGATATTTAAATACCATTAATCTCACCTTTTTAATAAAAATAACAACGTCTATATACGGTGCTAAACTGGTTTATTATTTGATATAACTTATAATATCCTTTTCTTAAAACTGTTAAGTACACAAACTCACTGACTAGGTAACCATAAAACATGTCCATAGCAACAACTATCCCATAATACTCATCTTACATATATTAAAAACATTCTTCTTTTGTTAATATGAAATTAACATTCTACTAAGTATAGTGCACATGTATGAGTACTTTCTGCCCAAGGTACAGGTAAATATTACTCAAACCAAAGTATTTTGTTATAGTTTATAGAACGCCATGTCCATTCGTCAGTTGACAGACATCAGGAAAATTAAAAAAACAGTAAGAGATAACTGAAAATAACTCAACGTTCCAAGAAGAGGTTCCTTTTTATCCGTTATTCCTTTATTCAAACTGGAAATGTTAGAAGTTCCAGTTTCAACGTTAATCATCATGGAGTAAGAATGGTAAGATACACCGAAAAAAAAAAGCAATTCTTTGGAATTGAGTCTGCGTCCCAAGAATAGTTTCCATCTCAGTGGTTGATTTAGAAAGTAAAAACTGTGCAGGAGGGAGGCAGCCAGAACCCAAGCATATATAACACTAGTTAACAAAGGTTTTGTTACATAAAAGGAAATACCTGTTCTTAAAGGAACTTTTTGCGCTGAATTCGAATATGCACTCGGTTTTTCTCCATCACGTACGATTTTCCCGTAACAGAGGGATTTTCGGGAAAATCCCTCAAAAATTTCCCTTTTCGTTTATTTTACACCCCAAGATCTTGTCCCCTTGCATATACTAACATAGAAATACCTAAGTATACTTTGATTCATATTTAACAAACCCTCCAAGTTTCGTAATAATCGCTTTATTCTTTCTAGAGAAATAAATATGTTTGTATGTATACTGTGTGTACTGTTTATTGCACCTTATAGTAATGCTTTCAGATCTCTTAAGTTGAGGTAAAACGTTTTGCTTTATTACCACAAACACACATATAAAATATAATACAATATAATTTACAAGTGTGACAATTTACAATAAACAATAATACAAATGTACCAAAAGGTCATGAAAAGGCAATCAAAACTATCACAATATATGAAACTTTCATTGGGTTACAAAAACGTACACTACTTCCTTCTTTTGTAAGAAATGTTGCATTCTCTAACAAGACCCCAACAATAGTCCCCCATCATTGAAGGATCCCATCGTCCCTGGTACCTTTTCTCCATTTCCATTATATCTTGGTGGAATCTTTCCCCCTGTTCGTCGCTGAGAGCACCTAGGTTAGCAGGAAAGAAGCTGAGGTGGGAGTGCAAAAAGTGGATTTTTAAAGACATCCTACAACCCAACTCTTTGTATTTCTGTATCATGTCCTGTACGATTTCTGTGTAACTCTCAGCTTTGTTATTGCCCAGAAAGTTGCGCACAACACACTTAAATGCTGTCCAGGCAGCTAGCTCAGCACTGTTTAACTTGCTGTCAAAGCTATCATCAAGCATTAATTTCCTAATTTGGGGACCAATAAACACTCCCGCTGAAATCTTAGCATCACTCAGGTTAGGGAACTTATCTCGCAAATACTTGAAACCTTCACCAGATGTGTCCATGGCTTTGACAAAGTTTTTCATAAGTCCTAACTTGATATGAAGTGGCGGTAGTAATATCTTATTAGGATCTACCAAAGGAGCGTATTTGACGTTGTATTCTCCAGGTACGTAATTCACTCTAGGTTCCCATTCCTTCACTTCATAATGTTTGTCATCAGCTCGGCTATTCCATAAACATAAAAAACATTGGTACTTCGTGTAACCGCACTGCAGTCCTAATAAAATACCAACTACCTTGAGATCACAACATATTTGCCAACAATGGTCCTTGTAATTTATAAGATTTAGCAAAGTTGACATGGTGTCATAAGATTTTTTAATCTTCACTGAGTGCGCAAGTGGTATAGAAGGTTTTTTGTTACATTTGATAACAAATATTGATAACCATTTCATGAACAAAACGAAAAAACTTGGAGAATTGTATATATATGTATTAAGATATACATATACTGGACTTTTAAAAAAAAATATACGTTGGAAGTACATTCTATTTTTATACACGTTTCTAATTTACAGAGAGCAATAGAAGTGTGTTGTTGACTATTGTAAATATTCATTTTTATGTCTGTGTTTGTAGTAATAAAACAAATCGTTTTTACCCCAACTCAGGAGATCTGAAAGCATTACTATCAGGTGCAATAAACAGTGCACACAGTATACATACAAATATATTTATTTCTCTAGAAAGAACAAAGCGATTTTTACGAAACTTTTAGGGTTTATTAAATATAAATCAAGGTATACTTAGGTATAATTTCTATGTTACTATATGTAAGGGGACAGGAGCTAGGGGAATAAGATATCTGAAAAAGGGAAATTTTTGAGGGAATTTCCCGAAAATCCTTCTGTTAGGGAAAACTGTACGTGATGGAGAGAAACCGAGTGCATATTCGAATTCAGCGCAAAATGTTCCTTTAAGATCAGATGATTTTTCTCATGTAACAAACAAAAAGTTTAAATTTGTTAACTATTGTAATCAGTTTATGCAAATCGTTTTAATTTGAAATCCGTTTACCCCCTTCGTTAACAGGAACTAAGAATAAGAAATGAATAATTCCAGTTACAATTAAACATGAAGTACGAACTAGTAATTAATAAATTGTAGGAACTTACAGGTAAGGTAGCTAATCAGATTAGTCACAAAACATTTTGGTTTATATGGCAAAAAAAATTGTAATTAACATTCAATTTAGAAATTGTCGGAGAAAATAAATGTTGAATATAAATATACAATTTACCACTATTAGTGTAACCCTAGAAGTGTCTTGTGAACCTCAACTGACAGAAGATTATTTTTGTTACTCAAAAAACTAGGGAAGGCTACGCCCCACGGCCCGGGCTAGATCCACCACTGTTCAATCTATTCCGTTAACTATCTACTCAAACCGTGCAAGTACTAGAAGGTTATAATTTCCCGTTTCAACATCGCTCACCTTAGAACTAGTATGGTAATAGATAGTGACAAACTGTTTTCTTTTCTGAGGGGGGGGGGATTGATTCATCTTCATCCGCATTTTTCTACTAAAACAGGAAGTGGTGGAAATTTACTACCACTTCCAAATTCAATATAGATTTTATACAACAAAAATAATAAAAGGTAGCGAGAAATGGCTAGAGCTATTCTCTTCTCCAAAACCAATAACGGTTAAATAGAGGCCTCGGCCATAATTCACGTAGACTACAAATGTAAAATTGCCTTATGTCTACCTCACAAAAAAGGATATTTGAAATGATAATTAAATATCCAAAAGGACGTATCACAATCAGAAAAGGGAAACGTCAAAATCATGAAAAGATCAAAATCTGGAGGAGTTCAGACAGTGAAAGAGGGCTACATACCAAGATGGACTAGCATAAAAATAGTAAGGAAAAGTGAGAAATGTATAATGGAAAAAGGAGAAAGTGTTAAGGAAGAAGTGGATATGTGAACGGGTAAATGGACAAGGAAGAAAAGTGTAAGTGTAGTGTATATGTGAAGAAAGTCTCATTTGACCCTTTCCTTTACACAGCATCATGGGAACATGACGTGTACTCGAAGATTGTCATTGACGAATTCCTCGATCTGGAACTTTGCCCGCCTATTAAAATTGAAAGTGTTGGAAACTTACAATTTCTACTTTCGACACTAATCGCCACAATGAGAAAAGACTGTACTAGATAGCGAGGAGAGCTTTCTTGGTATGAATTCAACTCCAAAAAAAAAGTTCCCTCTATTACTACCGGAAGTTATATAGATCTATTACTTTCTGTTTTAGTGTTAAATTTACTAAAGTCTACTGTAGTTTCACACTATGAAAGAAACTCACTTGTTATTTACATTTATTTGGAGCCATTACAGTGTAGTTCTATGTGCGTAATAAAAACTTCTTTTTAAGCATGTTACACATTGTATCAAACTAAATAAGATTTCTGATATTGTCATGGGATTAATAAGTTTTGGGTTATGTTAGACGTAATTAAGACATCATTTCTCATTATTGCTATTTTCGGAGTAAAAGGCTGAGATCTCATTCCGTAACGGTTTGTATCAACGCAGCACAAACGCTGCATTTTAGTTTGCGATAATATGCGTTGTTAAGATTTATTTTTGAAATTTTTGCGTTGCGTTTACACTCCGCAATTTTTGCGAATGCTGTTATATAACAAGTTCTTCGATGTTGTTATCTCCCAATTAACCCATTTACACGCAGCACTCGAACTGGTAACTATTAAGGCGGATTTTCATGTGTCCTTTACCTCCGTGAGTTGCGAGCGATTGTGCTAAACAGCCAATGAAATCACGCATCGGAGATGGCGCGCTACACTCGCGTCAGAGTAGAAATTTGTTCAATTCTGACTGAAGTAGCGCGCGTACACTGTTGTATTGACTGACTAACATGGCGGAGGTAAAAACAACGTTTGAAGAACTGCTCGTAGAACAAGTAAGAGAAAACGAAATTTTGTACAACCTTAAGCATCCGAAATACAAGGATTCAGTATTAAGGACAAAAACATGGCATCAAATTGCTGAGAATATTGGTATCGATGGTTAGCACTTTTATATTTGTGTAGTTAATTAGTTGTATTACCGGGAACAATAGATAGTTCATAGATTAACTGTTATGTACAAATTATCAATTCCTATATAAAATAAAAGCAATGTAATTTGAAACTGCTTTAGTATGATTTATAAATATTTTTATTTGTTTTATAAAATTTATCCGGATCGGATTTTAATTCAAAGAAAAGGTTCCTGTATATTCCGTATTCTCGTCGAAGCTGGAAAATGGGGCGAACCCACCACATTTTCCTAACATACTTCCGACGGCGGCGTTTTGAAATATAATATATTCCAGCTAAAACAATAGCTCTCCTTCGGGAATCCATTATCACAAACTAAAGTCGCAAACTTTCTATTTTACGCATGCGCATTAGCTAGGGAGTAGTAATTTGTCGCAATAAACGCACGGATG
>NC_137466.1:206357262-206424762 GCF_964235325.1 Thermobia domestica | reverse complement strand
CCTTTACGCTGATTATGACCTCACTCCACGATTTCTCATTTTCGAAGTAACGTGTTGAAATGTATTTTTCTTCACACTTCTGAAAGGCTCTAGCTCTGAAATTTGATGTGAGGAATCACCTCTTGCAGTTTGTCAGTATAGTTCATTAACACAGGGTGTTTCAAGGGAAAAGGGAAATACTTTGGGAAACAGTAGTGTGATGATTATAAGGAAGAAAAGAAAATCATATGACCATTGGACCTGTTCTCAGCGGTTTGAGAGCTACCTTTGTGAACCATTTTTGACCTTATGTTGGTTACTGATCACCCTGTAGTTATTCTACAGAGATGGGACATAGCACATTTCGAAAGTAATGGAATTGCCTTTCCAACGGTATGCAATATATGGCAGTAATGTCCTTATAAGGAAAGTTATTAAGGGAAATTTATTAAAGTTAAGCATATTTTAGGATTATTTATGGGAATTGGATAGCAACACCGATTCCTAAATCTTCCCTTTCAAGAACATCACTGCTACACTGACACCACTGCGCTACTACACCAGAGAGGGCCGCAGTGGCTCAGTGGTAGAGTATTCTCCTCTGGTGCATAGGGTCCTTGGTTCGATCCCAACTCGTGCCACGTGAACTTTCTGGTAGACAAACACCGTGTGCGTAGGTTTGCTCGGGGTTCACTCACTTCCCTCCATCATCTTCATTCATTTTTCTCCTTTAGTCTAGCCGGCATAATCGTGGGACGTAAAGCTTAAAGATTTCCATTTTTACACCAGAGAGGAGAGTCTAAAAATTCAAAGTGAAAGGGAGTGAGTACATTCGCAATTCGCAGCCCACTGCAAGTCGTAAACATTTTTGACTAATCCCTTCCTTTAACAGAATACCATTACAGGCACCATTTATATGAACATGTTTCAACTTTATGCGTTCCCGTAACATAAACCAGGACTTCTCTTTGCAAAAATAAACCAGAAACATGCTGTACAGCAAAAACATTCGGGACTCCTATACCTACGACAGCTGGCTGATTTAGAGTTTAACACCCTTTTCAGCACCAAGGTTATGAGATGATCTACAACATAACGTGGAATTTGAATTACAGGCTTTCCAATGCTAATGAAAATATATACATATCCATATTATACAGGATGCGGCACGTAAAACCGGCCCGTCGTAATATTCTGGTATATTGTGTTTTTGGCAACACTTAAATAATCTACCTTCCTAACAAGAGATGGCGTGTCGAGGTCGGGTCGACTTACGTGACCTGCAGCAGTCACGTGCAGCCGCAGCCAGTGAAACTTGTCGAAACCAGTTGAGAAAAAGGCCTCGTTGTGTTAAGCCGGGTGAGTGTCAGTGTGGATCCACTAATGGAGTGTCAGTGTGGAGTGTCTTGGATCCACTAATGCTCATCATGAGTGACGAGGTGTGGTTCCACCTGTCTGGGTACGTAAATTCCCAAAACAACGGTATTGGTCGACAGAAAATCCACACGCAATCCACCAGGTACCCTTGCATGATGAGAAGATTGGTGTTTGGTGTGCCATTTCCGCCACACGCGTTATTGGGCCCAAATTCTTTGAGACGACAGTGAACAGTGACGTGTATATGGGAATCCTGGAGGAGTTTTATACACACTTGACCGAAGAGGAGCGTCAGTTATGTTACTTTCAGCAGGACGGTGCAACATGCCACACATCAGCTGCATCATTGTCCCTTGTGCATGAGATTTTACACCAGAGAGGACAATCAGCAAAGGCTTGTGGCCTCCTCGGTCACCAGACTTATCCACGTGTGACTTTTACTTATGGGGACTGTTAAAGGGAAGAGTATACGAAACAAATCCACACACAATTGAAGAACTCAAGATCAGGATCCAGGATGTCACCAATAGCATTACAACACAAGAACTGACAAGGGTATATATGAATCTCCTCAATCGTGCTCACATGTAAGTTGAAGTGGGCGGAGGACACTTTCAGCACCTGCTGTGAAGGTGAGTAGTCATATTCAATACATTACATTTCATTTTATGTGTTCACTTTACGGGCCGGTTTTACGTGCCGCACCCTGTATATATATATATATATATATATATATATATATATATATACAGAGAGAGAGAAAATAATCACGACAAAATATATAGGTTTCGTGAAGCTGTGAAAAAGGAAGATTTCAATTATCCAATGGAAATTACACCAATTGTTATAAAAACACACATTCTACTCTAAATATAACTAAATGGGTAATTATCTCATTGCAAAATTTTATACAAGTTTCTTAGTGTTTCCACACGTAGCTCACCAGTACTAAGCAACGACCATAAGGAAAGACTAAAAAGGATCTGCATCAGAAAATCAAAATATACGTCTATCAGAAATTGTTTAATCCTTCTGTAACGATTATTTTCATGACATGCTTTATCTTGTGCTGGCAGATTCTCCAGAAAGTACTTACGTAGCCCTGCAAATTGTTCCGCGATGGGTTTGCACACAAGAGACAAAGTTAACCATCGGCTCGGAACATGACGCAGAAAGAAATGACTTTCTATAAGGGATGGATAAAAAGTAATGGTACGACTGTGACAGCGTGCATTGTCATGCAAGATGATAGGGTCCGTACCAAAATATCAGGGCGCTTTTTCCGAAGTGCGGGACGCAGATGGTGTTGCAAAAACCTGCAGTAATATGGCGCATTCACAGTCTTCTCTTCTGGTACAGCATGGTGCAGGATAACCCCTTGAACATCATATGCCACAATCAACATCACCTTCAATCCTCCCTGATCAGGGCAAAGTCTTTGGCCGAGGGAAACCGTGATGCTTCCATTCGCTGGATTGGCGCTTCAAGCATGGTTCGTACGATCGAACCCAGGTTTCAATAATGGTGACGATCCTGCCTAAGAAATTGTCACCCTCCCTCTGGTGGTGGTCCAGCACCTCCTGTGCCAGGGCATAGCCGTGCCATTTCTGCACCTCAGTAATGCCATATGGTACCCAACGTGATGCAATTTTGCGGAAACCAAGGAGTCGTGCAGGATGTGCAGCACAGTTTTATGGCATACCCCTACCTCTGCCGATAACTCACGCGCAGTCCACTGTCTATCAACGTTCAGCAAGGATGCAAGAAGCTGAATCGTCGTGTTATCCATTGGAGGGCGTCCAGAACGTTGGCGGTCTTACATGTTCTCCCTGCTTTCACGAAACACTTTAACCAATCGCATCACGGTGCGGTATGGCAATGCTGCATCACCACAGGCTTCGCGCAGTCCCTGATAACACTCTCGTGCACTACGACCACGTGCTACTTCAATTTTGATCCACGAGCTCTGTTCCTGTCTAGTGAACATCGTTTAGAGCATGTCCACTCGCGATACCAATTTTACGCCACTGCCCACGTTGACTGCTGACACTACAGCACTCCCACTCACCTCAGTTCCTGGGGGCACAGTGGTTCAGTGGTAGAGCGTTCACCTTCGGTGCTTGGGGTTCCTAGTTCGATCCCAGCTCGCCAGCGTGGACTTTGTGGTGGACACACATCGCGCTCGGTTTTCTCGGGGTTCTCCCTTTTCACCCACTTTCTTCATTCCACCATTTTATTCATTTCTCATAATCACCGTCCCGTTTAGCCTAACCGGCATAATCGTGAGACGTAAAACTGACAGTTTCTCAACTGACATTCCCTTCGCAGCCGCTGCCACCTCGCGGTTCACCTACACTTAGATGGCGTGCCGGCAGGGTTGCCAGTACTTTTTATCCATCTTATGTAAATCCAATACTGACTGGACATAGTCCTCTTATCGAGCCGCAGACATTCTGAACCACTGAAATACATCCACACAAAAATCTTCATTATTCCACGACAATGATTTTACTCCATCATGAAACGAATTAGAAACTGTGTGCGAAGTACAAGAACCAATATCCAGAAGATTTGGTAACCCCTGACCTTGGCACTAATCATTTAACATTCACCGAAAAGACACGTTCACATTAGGTCCATCACTTTCCAGCATAAGGAACTTGTCATGAGGCAACTTAGATGTGTTTCTGCACTAGCTTGAAAAAGATTTGAAGATGTAGCGTGCCTCGAAAATGCACTGTCCAGGTAATGAGTAACAACACAATTGGTTGAAGAAGAAAAATATCGAATGTGAATATCAAACTGCTTATCAGCTGCTGCGTTTGTTGTTTCTTGTACAAGACTGAAGAAGTTACCAGAAGTTTTAACATCATACAACAAATTTTCATATAAATAGGGGCCAAGTCCATGTTCTACTGAGTACGACAACTTAGTCTTATGAAGCTGCAAATCGTTATTTTCACAAGTGAAAGTAGCAATGCCACAAAAATATAGAAGATTTCGTTAAAATGTACAAAATATAGGAGTTTATAAGAAGAGACGCAAATATAGAGAAAAAAATAGGAAATATGAAAGCATTCGAAAGTCTGGAATTCCATGAGCTGACACCGGAATAGAACCCAGACCTCTCGCGCCCCCGCTAACTGAAAGTCACAAGAAAGAATTTACCAATACCCAAAAGAAAGGACCAATCATTACAATGATAGTTGTAGATATTCTTCACAGAATGTGTCAGGTTATTACTGAATATCATCTTGGATGTCTGTCAAACAACAAATAAAGGACATTCCTCAACATTTAAACACAATATTCATTTCGATCCGTTCAACCACGTTTCATTTATGAGGTGGATTTTTTTTATTTTTTGATGACTGTATACTGTTCAGTCACAATGCAATCTTGCAAAACATTTCCAGTTAATTCTATTTATCTAAATATATATTTTTTTCTGGTGGAGGGAAGGAACATAATTTGATGTGGATATTTTGGTTTTACAGTTAATATATTCCAAACTTTGTATTATCATATGGTTGGGGAAATTCAAGAGAATTTTATTTAACGAAGTCGTCAGGGGTCTGTCATACTTACTGTGCTCTCCCATTTTGAATAATGGAAATCCTGATACAGTCAGAATAACATGCTTCAGCAAAATATTGTAAAATTATGTCTTTTAATGTAGAGCTAAAAGATGGTACACGGGAATCTGAACTTTTCCCAATCACCATTTATTATAAAAATTTATTCTTATAAACAGTAGTAATACATATTACAGATAAAATATAAGCTCCTTGGTGATTTGCGGGTGAATCTGTAGGGGCCAATGACTAAGACTCTTAGGGCGACAGGAACCAAGGCTCTTGCGGGCAAGGTGTAGGTGCGTAACTCTCCGAGACCAGGTGTCCTAGAGAGGGAGAAAGAACCAAGAGACCATACGTCCTAGCGAATGATGAGGAGTCTGCAGAGACCAGGCGTCTTAGAGGGTGGTGGATGATCAATCGGTGGAGATTAATGCCTTGTTTTGGCTCCTTTCATCCAGAAATGTTGCTGACTTCCTGAGTCTTCATTACTTGCCGATCGTTGGCGATGATTGACGACGTCTTTTTCGAGGTTATTGTCTGAAGTGTGTTTACAGCTAGCACGCGATGTTGGGAGTAGAACCTTGCAATATAAACGAGAAGTGGGAATAAACTTCCGGAGAAAACAATCTGATAATATCCTGGAGGATACAAATCATAGAAGCTCCCATTGTAAATCGAGCACAAATAGAAAACTTAAGCTCAACTCTAGTTTTTGATTGATTTGTGTTTACGTTCTTTCTCAGCAGCAAGGCTATGTAAGACGAGGCTTCAGGGCTACATAGGACGAGGCCTAGAGTATAAACACAGACCTAAACCACTATATTGAGCTCGACACTCTCCTACCAGGAATCGAACCTGCGATTTCGTGCACCAAAAGAACGCTCGCTAGTCACTCGATTGATGAGGGCGTCTTCAACTATACCGACATTTGGATGGTGAGCATGAGCAATATCTGGCAACTCCTCACTCACGATTTCTTAGCAACACTACTAACCATTCAACATAAGACTCGTTTCAAGACAGTACTAAAAGCTTGTTAGCTACTTACCAAGCTCTGTAATTGCTATACTGTATGAGCTTCCGCAGTAAACCTTTCTCACTCCGCGGTGTGAGACATCAAAGAATTTTATCAACCGAGGGATCATCTCATCCTTTTGCTCAGCATGGCCTAGTCGTCCGAATCCTCCAAAGCCCCACGAGAAAGCCCACTTCCTGGAATCCACAGCAACCTACAAATAAAAGAAAACATCATTACTATGAACAAAACAAGAAACATACATAAAGGTCAGAGTGTATAGCACTTTGAAAAAATACTGACTTCTTGACTTGTTCTGGTTTACACATTCAAATATAAATATTTTTAAGACGTATACAACTACAGCTAAGAAATGCAGTTTTAGCGTACTATTGTCATATTGTTAGTTTAAGTTCTGTTTAGTAAATAAATAATACGAGATTCATTCTACCCGACAACATGAACTGAATTCTCTAAGCTGATAGCCTATACTTTCTAGCGAGGGAAATATCTATGAGAAATTACTTGTATTATTTATTCCGATACACAATTTTCCGTTAGATGTTACTTACAACCAGTGCATAAAGGTAAAGAAGAAACAATGTAATATTGTGTACTATTGCGCCGGGATTTTTTTTTTTTTTTTTTTTTTTGCATCATAAAAAGTATTAATTATGTATCTTATTTTCCTGGTTCTTATTTATTAAATAAAGTGTTATATTTTCTCTGGATAGGCTTCGTTCGAGTATACAGCTACGAATTATTAGGATTTTCGAAGAGTCAGAAGTTTATTATAAAAAAGAAAAAAAGTAGTCTCTAAACTAATATTAATAAATAAATGTTGATTATTAACTGTTTAGAAACGGGCATGGCATGTAATTACAGACGATCTGAAAGTACCGCCTGAAATATTGAAGAAATGAGAAACGCTAGCGATATACGGTTTCCAGAAAACAGCAATATCAAAAATGAGCCTCGTCAAACGGAGATGGAGCATCGCAAATGAAATGCATTTCTGTAATGGAACGATAGATAAAAGCATGAACAACATGAAAGAGTACGCGTGCAGAAATATAATGTCATTTGTCTCTTATTATTATTACTGTATATAGTAAATGAGATATGATCATGGGAACGGCTGTAAACAGAAAGACAAGTGAGCCACTTGACCGTTAGTTCTGCGGTATGAATGAGCTTCCAGAAATGATGGGAAGAGACCCAAGAAACACGTCGTATGGCGTTCGAAATGGAAGAAAAACACGAGACATCGTCAGCATCATTTATTTGACAATGTACGTGATGATAATGAGTATAACAGTATGTCAAAGAAACAAAGATTCTGACATATGCAATGAACGTAAACCTAGTCTGTCAAAGTGTATGTTCAAACTGATGGCTGTCCGCTGCGATACAGGCATCGAGGAGGAGCACACGCAAAGATCATTCCACAGAATGTAACATCGTATGTGAAATGGTCCTAAAGGCTACATTAACGTGTTGTTGCATATTGTCTGGTGTTGTTGGCACATCTCCGCAGACAATGTCCTTCAGTATCCCCCAGAGAAAAAAGTCTAATGGCGATAAATCCGGAGAACGAGCCGGCCATCTGACGGGTCCTCCCCGTCGTATCCACAGATTGGGAAACATATTATTCAAACATGCTGTAATGCATCGTGCACTGTGAGCTGGGCAACCATCATGTTGATACATTTCCTCTTGTCTGAATCATTCAGTGTTACATGTATGAAAAAAGGCCCAAGGAGATGATGGCCTTTTTCCACTGTTCCACATCAAACATTAACACTCCATTGGCGCTGGCGTTTGAATTGGCGAAGCCATCGTGAATCTGTTACACATCAATGTTCCATAGGTCAACGTTTCCATGATTGGTAAAGGCTGCATCATCGGTGACTAGAATATGCAACGAATCTGAATTGCCGTGTCGTAACATCCACGTACAAAACAAAACAGAATACGGTTCACAAAATCATTCCCATATAATTCCTGATGGATGGGAATATGATATGGTGAAACGTATGTGTATGCAGAATGCACAACACACTTTGCTGACTCATATCATCGTCCCTAGCAACATCACGGGAGCTAATGTTTGGATTCACAGCAACAGCGGCTAGAACATTTGTTGTAACCACCTCATTTGTAATTGGCTTGTTCCGCACACTTTGTCACGATGGCTGCCGTGTGTCCGGATATCTCTATGCGTACATAGGGCAGGCTTCTAAGGCATTTTCCCTGCATTCTCTATTGATCAGGATCATGTCGGTTTTTTCTGCGTTTGTAAAATCATCGTCTTCACTCTTCCATTAATTGCCTGCTATGAACTAGACTATCTCGTGGTTTAGCAATCGCAACTAGGTCCGCATCAAGGAATGCTCTGTCAGAAACCTTAGACGGCATACGTATCGAAGTACTGGCGATAAAGTGGGTCATTCGTTTTTCTGTATTCCCATGGTCATATCTCAGTTACTGTCTGCAGTAGATGCATGATATAAACGGCGTTCTATTTCTCCGTATATCTTTTATTATTATTATTATTATTATTATTATTATTATTATTATTATTATTATTATTATTATCATCATCATTCATCATTCTATTGCAAAAACTACTTTATTCCTGATGCTACATTTGTCGATACTTTCCCTACTACACCACACTTCCGTTTGACGAGCCCCATTTGATATTTTTGTTTACCGCAAACCGTATATCGCTAGCGTTCCTCGTTTCTTCGATATTTCAAGTGGTACTTTTAGATGCTTTGCCCTGCCCTGTAAATATGCGCAATTCATCTTTTAGAAAGTGTATCATTAAAATGCCACACCTTGAGTCTTTTGATTTACGTATTTTTCTGATTTTCCCTTTTCTTCTCTCTTTAGTAATAATATACACAATATGCCCATAAAAAATTATACATACGTGCTTAAAAAAATATGTATACAAATCAGCTATGACAGTGAAAGAGAATCTATTTCCAAGAGACCGTTGCCTACTTACTGTGTGATTTGTACCACAAGCAAAATCAACAATTTCAACTCCTTCCACGGGAAATATGTGGCCATCCCGTCCCTTTTCAACATAAAACAATATCTTCTTTGGAACAGTTTCACACGAAAATGCCAGTTTTGTACTTGTTGCAAAGTATTTTCCATCTGTATTGTGTCCTGGAAAATTACGAAATCATCATCGTACTGTGTGTTTATTTTCCATCTAAATATTAGGGGGCAGTCAAATGAAACTCATCAGATGGATGTCATTTTCTGTAGGAATATTGGGTGGTGTAATTATGACTGAAGTATGATGATGGTTGGATCCTACCTCATTGTGTTAGGTGGAATGTATCGAAGTGTGATCTTTCCTGTTAAAAACCAAAAACGGTAAAGCAAAATCACCACAGTGTGATTTGTTTTCTTACCACAGACGGGCATTTGCTGGTAGAAATTAATTGTAAAATGAATGTTTACAGACACCACAGTTGAAGTCGGTCCAGCTTTTGAAAGGACGACCGGCAAACAAAACGGAGGGACGAAATGGAAAGTATCAATTAAGAGAGCCATCACAACTCCTCTGCAACTTACGTGGTCTCGAAAGACAGTAAGAAGCGAGTTTAATTATCAATGAACAGAATAAGTCAATGAAAAGCCGAAGCATTTACTTCCCACAACGTCTTGATAATTTTATACTTAAGGTGCCTGTCGGCTATCACAGTGACTAAGAAAGGGAAATATTGAACGTGTAAGCCCTTCATTTCTCTGCTACATGAATCTGATGAGTTTCTTTTGTCTGCCCTTAATATAATATGTGATAAATATCAACTGAACGAAAATGTTTCGAAAATTTCTATTCAACATATCGTTAAGATACTACGATAGCCCCATGAAGAAGAAATTTAATTAACTGAGGAAATTTAAATCTACTATAATCTTTGTCTAACTCATCATGCAAACACCAAAGCCAAGAAGCATACAATTATCAGATTAAGTTGACACAACGGGTTTAGATTGAATCTTTCAATTGTTTCGAGAATTAGGTTTCTGGTTCCCTATTGGGTACTTATTGGACTCTTTCGTAGTTTTATTTATTCAAGATTTTTGATTCAAAATATTCTTTGGGGTGAGAAAATTAAGAAAAATCAAATTTTAAATGAAAAATGAACATTAGTAAGTAACATATTAAGATACACCCCAGCAAGTAATTCATCAGTGAACAGTGTCTGATGTAAGCACATGGAGTAATAAGACATTAAAAGTCGTCAACAGCCTACATTTTATGTGTTCTTAAAGTATCATATAACCATTTTATGTTATATCACCTATTTTTAGGTGATAGGATAGAATCTTCATTATACGATTAAAAAAGTACCAATAATGCTTTTTACTACGCTTTTTTTTTCTTTTAAAGCCTGGTGGCATTGCAGAACACGTTACGTATGCTGTCACGCCTTTTTGCGTCGAGACAACGAGTGATGACATCATAACTTTAAAATTTTTTTTTTGTTATGCCTATTTTTATTATTTTTTGGTGGGCTTACTTTTGCACCTAGAGGACTGAAATTTTGCACACACATTCAGTGCACTCCTTAGTATTTTTCAGATTTGTTTCAGATCTCTGCAATATAACAAGGAGATCCAGAAGGGCAATAACGTAAAATAAATAAATAAATAATTTTTGCAATTATCCAGCCAAAGATATAAGATGGAGACATGTGAATGGTACCGTTTGAAAGTCTGCTTTATTCTGAAGAGAACGATGTACGAACTAGGGATACACAAAACCGGTTTATAAAAACCGGAAACCGATTTCTAGAAAAACCGAAATCTGAAAACCCACATTTCAGTTTTCTTCAAAACCGGTTTCTTTTTTTTTTTTTTTTCAAAAATTTGTTGACTTTCTGATCAGAATAATGTTTCGTTGTTCTCCGGAAACTGATTGTTTCCACATAAATAGTTTTGTTTTCCAAAAGTTTTCACCGAAACCAGTTTCGGTGAAAGTCGAACCCGGTTTCGGTGGAAAACAGTTTTTTGAAAATTTCCAAAAACCGAAAAAGCGGTTTTTGTGCCCACCACTAGTACGAATCATGGTCCTAGGATAAACAGGCATGTCCCAGGAAATTTTTATATTACATAACGGTTATCTGGGTCATTGTGGAAATGTTCTTATCTCACTGGTAAATATTTTTTTTTACCGCCCTTACTATTCAAGATAGAAGCTTGAAACTTTATACACATTTAGTACGCCCCTTAGTATTTTAAGTTGATTCTGAGATCTGTGCGTTAACACATCAGGGGTGGGGGGTTCAGAGATCAAAATTTAAAAAAAGGGGGTTCAGAGGAACTCAAAATTTTAAAAAAATAGAAAAATCCCGATTTCCATCAAAATTTCCCGCCTCAGGGACATGACAGGAAATGTGAATGGTACCGTTTGAAAGGCTGTTCTACTCTGAAGAGAATGACGTACGAACCATGATCCTAGGATAAATAAGGGATATGATGCTATAGCTGCTTGACTGAAAGTTTATAATTTACCTTAAAAAAAAAAAAATAAAATAAAAAAAAAAAAATAAGGGACACACGTAGATTTGTACTGAAATGAAGTACTTGTCTAATTAGCTATACCACATTGTGAGCGATATATTAATTGTATAAAGTGACTAAAATTATCATAAATATATGACAATAAACTTGCTACTTAGACACTCAATTAACGTCAGTGCTTGTTAGTTTCCAGAAATTACAACAAATTCGAATACTTGTAAAAAGAACCAAAATTTAACTACTCACCCAGCTGTCCATACTCTGGACACCCAAACGAATATAAATCTCCTTTACAATCTAAAATGACACTGAACTCCCCACCACAATCTACTCTCAATATCGGACGGCCTTTAAAACTTATCTGGAAAAGAAAAGGAACAACAGAAATATTTGAGACTGTTGCAGTTCTATTACGCTAAGTATTACACCACATTTAATTACAATTATTCACATCAATATTATTTGTTAGATAACAATGAATCATAGAAAAGAAAGAAGAAAGGATACAAAATCTGAAGCACGTAAATAATAATACTAAAAAAAGTTGTATAGCAAGCATGGTATTAATGTAGCATGTAAACCTGTATTTCTTCAGATATAAGTAATAACTTGCGAATTAACTAGAGCCTTTCTATTTCAAGTGTGCCCCTTCTGGCGCTGCTGTCGACGTGTTTTCCCGTACCTCCCTCGAAATACGAGTGAGAAGTTGGTGTGGCCGAGATCTTTTAATTGTTGGAAGCGGAAGCGTTGCCACAATGAATTATTTCACGGACTTCGCTGTCCTCTATCTTGTTAGCCATTCTAAGTAGCCTACGATCTTCATTCGTCAAGACCAAACGAGTAAATGACAAATTGGCAACACAGCTGGTCATTCAAGCAAAGAGAGGGTCTCTTCCCTCAGAAGGTCGCGGGGATAGAGCCGAAATATATTTCGCATATTTTCCGAGGGCACATCTGAAGTAGATAAGCTCTAATAAGCTTATCCATTGTTTTCTAATACTTTTTGTTATAAAAAAAAAAAGCTGTACCTTTTTTAATAGTATGTGATATAAGGCTTGTAGCAGGACAGGAGTCGGGCTCGTTTCTCCACTACAGGAATCACCTAACTCTTCGTCTTTCTTGTCTCCTTTAACATACATGATATGCCATCTTCAACGTTCCTGTACATCTTGATTATGGCAGCAGCAGTATGTAGCAGGGATCCTAGTTGGCATTCTTCAACACGAACGTTTAGAGAGATCCCTAGTGCCTAGGCGGTTATCATACGCGCCCTTGGCGTGGGAGACCCTGGGTCAATTCCCGGCGGGAGCTCATGATTCGGATCCCATGTTAGATCTGTAAGTCTACACCTCACATAGCCTCGCTGCTGAAAAGGACGCTAACCTGAATATCAAATCAAACGATCGTTTAGAGTACTTGTTACGATAAACTGAGGTCCAATGTATCTACACGGTCGGTGATATTGTTCACTTCGCGCTACGATCGAAAAAAAAAAATCGTTGCAACTGATGGGAAACCTCTGCATTCAATGGAAATAGCTTATAATATGTTAAGGTTAAACACAAAATCCTGAGTATACCACAAAAATATAACGATACTACATCAGTACATAGAAGTTGAACTCACAAGAAAATGTTTACTTACTCTACTCGGGGTATTAATAACAGGATGTTGGTTACCAACACCACACTGCCCCATCTTGTTGTCTCCACAAGCAAACACAGTGCCACGATCTGGAAAAGGAAACAGTTTTAAGTTACAACAGCATAATTTTACTTATATACTTATAACTGAAGTACAATCAACTTTTATCTTGAGATATATTTCGTTGTGCAAAATTACCACAGTTAGCTTCTGTTTTTAAGCGTACTGTAGGCAGATGGTACTAATGCGAAATTGTGATCACTGTAACAGTTGCTATTGCTTATCCAAACATAAGAATGAACTGTGGGAACAGATCGCGCTTCTATTATACTGCTGACTGATGCTGCTAACTCACGCAGAAAAAAAAATACCACCACGACGATTAATAAATAATAATAAACAACTTACCACTTGAATCTATCTCTCTACATATAAGCATTGCCTTATTTTGTCTTTTCTCATAAATTCAAGCTCTTTTAAACGTACGTGAAACGTGGATCTTTTAAAGTTCGGCAAATCGCGATCTGAATTTACCTGTTTGAGAATGGAATTGAATGTTGGTGGGCAAATTTCTAAAGAACTTATGGATTTTTTTGTCGGGTCGCACTCCTAACCAGGGTTGGCAAAAACCATGGTTTTTATTTAAAAAAACAAAAACAAAAAAAAACCCAGCTTTTTTTGATTTAAACCAGGTTTTTTTTTTGTTTAAACCAGGTTTTTATGGTTTAAATAATTTGCTCCATATATTTGTATCATATATGGACAGAAATAAAATTGTTTCGCCTTGATGTTATTATGCAACAACCAGGTTATGCTGGAAGGGGTCACATAAGCTTAAATCGGAATAAAAACCGCTTCTCGAGTTACATCCGAGAGAAATTGTCCTCCATTTGAACTCGGAACCAGGACTAATTGGCCACAAATGCGATACGTCTGCCGACTCACTCACGAAGGAATCCTTATAAAAAAAATACGTTGTACTGATCTTTACATGCTTCTTAATATAACTGTCAAGAGTCATTTCAGAAGGGCAAAAAGATAAACAGTTGCACAAGTGAAACCATTACACAGATTTACATATGAACAATTTCAAAGTACTACGGAGTACAGAAGAACTAATTTAGTTCAAGTTAGTTAGCAACGACTTTTATTGGTCCAAATTAAAGAAATACACCGACTTAATCTGCATATCAATAAGAAAAGTGAATAAAGATACGAATTATTTGAGTCCACTTTGGCTCAGACTCATTTATACATAAATCGATACCAAAGATACTTATTTCACTAAATGCCTCTCGTGGGGTCTGTATGCCCCCCTCCCCCCACACAAAAAGTACGGCATTTTCGATGTATTTTATCAATAGTAAACATTGAAACGAAACAATATTTAGAATTTTTCTTCGATTGCAATTACATAATAACAACTACAAAAAAATCACAAAATAAACATTTATAAACTTATAAAAAAAAGTTGCTTTTGTATGTATAATCTTTTTGAGTAATGAATGGGGAATTTAGGTCTGAATATAATACGAATAATATACGGGAGTGAAACGTGATAACCCACAAATGTGTGTTTATCAAGATTTTACAAACACTTACACTTTTACGAACACTTTTTTTTTTTGTTTAAACCAGTTTTTTTTTTTTTTTTTTTTTTTTTTTTTTTTTTTTTTTTTTTTTTTTTTTTAAAAAAAACCAGCTGGTTTAAACCACCTTGGTATAAACCAGCCAATCCTGCTCCTAACAAATTCATTATATTTTACAAATCGACTGTTCTTTGCAATTTTCTTCCTTAATCGCTTCTTGTTCGGTGTTACTAAAGGTCCACGTGATAACTCGCTTCGAATTTTGAAAACAGTTGTCCTGGAAGTTTTCGTGGTTTCAGTTATTTCACTCGCGACCTTACTTATACTTTTATCCACGTTTTAAATAATTAATTAACAGGTTCATCACAATATCCCTTTCTTTGCTCTTCAACACTTGATCACTCTTACGTTTAAAAGAGGTGTTTGCTGTAACTTCTTCGATTTTCATATATTAAAACACACACACACACACGATTTTGTTCCCAGAACAGCACAGTACGTAAATAAACACAATCAACAAAATGTCGAATGCTCAGAGACCACACTCTGCATAATAGCAAAGACACAATAGAGAAGAATTTTGTGTGGAGTCTTACATGAGTCATCTAGCGCGACAATAGATGATACAATAGGTAAACAATTGGTCCCGCTCACCGCAACAAACAAGTCTTCCTATTTCCTGGGCTAGTTTCTGAAACCAATGCTATTATGAAACCCAACAAAAATCAGCCAGTTTAGAACTCACAAAGAAATTTCAATACACGAAAGATAAAAGAAGAAATATGAAATGTGCCCTACAGTAATTCTCGCTAAAAATTTCCTTTCTCATGAGGAATATATCTAATTAATAATCGAACTCAGATGTACCGAGAAAAATTTCCTGAAGCAATGTTAGGCCTCAGAAGTTTTACACTTAGCGTTTATTTTTAATACAAAGCATGTTAATGATTTTGGAAAAATATGGGTTATGACTGTAGCTTTGTTAAATAATAATAATAATCTAATAAAACTGAACTACCTGAGATGGTTATTCCGTACTTGAAAAATCATCCTGCTGATTATCTCCTGAAATTATTACTTCCTTTTTATTCATAATGGATCCCCCCCCCCCAATGGATGACTCGTTACGCTCGTCGCCTTATAGTCAAAGGGACTCGGGTTCAATTCCCGATGGGAACACAAGTGGTTCGGATCCACGTTAACCTATAATCACTTTTCTGCTCTCTTTCTTGATTAAAATATTTTCCTTTGGTTGATAGAAAAAAAAGAAAGAAAAGGAAATGAAGAGAAGTTTTACTTTTTTCTAAGAATCAGAAAGATTTCATTCAATTCTTTCTGCTCGTGCTTTTTATACCTTTTTAGCTAGCTTTTTTCGTACTTGAAATCAGTGGAAATGAACCACACTGACGAGCTCAGGAAGGTAGGTCGACACTACGATCAAATTTCTCGGCAGTTGGCAATGCTACTTTTGAGCAGACAGTTTTCGTCATGCGTAAATGCAGCAGCAACGTTCTAGCAGCCGTTACGCTTAGCATGTCTTCCCCCTTCGAGTTTCGAAAACAAAAACTAGCCTATAAAAGCTAATTAAATACTTGATAAGGAAAAGAGAAGTTATGAAAATTATTATTGTTTCGTCAGTGAATATTTAACATTTTTAAAGAGAAACTACAGTAATGAAATTTGTTCTGTTTAAGGGGTGTTAAGTACGCAGAAGTAATAGCCCAATAAGCAGCCACAGTACAGACCAAATTCTGGGTAGCCTATAGAGCACTACACCAGTGGTTCTCAACCTTTTTTAACTGACGACACATTTTACAGAACGTGCAGGACATCGTAACACACTTGTTTGATACTTTATTAGTGCTAATACTAATATCTATTAGACACAATAGTGTAAGCCTATAAATTCCTGTAAACGTAGTAATTGTATGAAGTACTGAGTATTGTTTCAATCTTGACTGACTATTATTAAATACTTCATAATTGTTAAACTAAAATTTTGCGACACACCCTAGGGGACTACATAACAATACTGTGTCGCAACACAACGGTTGAGAACCACTGCACTACACAATAGATGGCTCTGGTCCAATGGAACAAAACTTTTTCTTCTTCTTTCTTGTGAAACTGAAACTTCTACGAAGTTGAAAATTTCATTCCTTGTACTCATTGTTTACAACAAAAATAAAGTTTTAACGAAATTGAACTATGATAAGGAAGAGAAACACTACTTATGCTCTGGATTCTCAAAACAGCAAAAATGACCGACATATGAATGTATAATGAGACATCAAATTGTTTATGTACATAAGAACAAAGTTTTTGCAAAATGCAGTATAAAGGATAAAATATTTTTTTCGGGTGGGGTGAAATGGATAAATGGGCACTCTTCGCAAGGTTGAGGGCCACGAAAAGTCACTTAAACTTAAATCGCAGTCAATGCGTGTAGTCTTTATTCCCACTTCACATATTTTTTAAAATACTTTTTACAGTATTTTATACAATCATTACTTTACCTTTCCCCCAGTTATTATATTTAACTTTTTTTTTAAAGTCTTTATTCAATATCCTGCAATAAATTGAAAGAATACTCGTAGACAGCAACATACAGATCTCGCACCAGCTCTGAATCATTCTGCTCGCTAGGTAAATAAAATTTCCCTTTTTTGTACTTCTTTTAACCTTCAGCACCTTTATTGTCCCTTTTTTCTTTAACTTTGGACAGAACCGTATGTTTTATTTTCAATCTAGTTTACACATAACATTCCATAAATTTAGATGACAGATGCAGTCTTGACTTATTGGCTAGGAATAAATTTGAACTGAAACCGGACTTAGAAACCTTTGCAACATCCACTGAACTTCCTGTTCATGTGCTTACAAGATATGAACCACTGGTTTCCGTTGATCTCGAAAGAAGTTTCTCCACATACAAGGCTCTCCTGAGCTCCAAGCGACAGAAAGTAACATTCGAAAACAAAATGTTGTGCATAATCAAATAAAATATGACCAGTTTCTGAAAAACCCAGTAGTATGTAACGGTTTCTCAGGCTAAATATTGCTAAATCTTTGGTTTTAACCACAATTTTATTACAAGATTGTTGTAAAAGTTTGGGATTAAATAAAACAATTTTGCAATTTATGCCCAATGTTTGAAACCAAGATTTTAAAAATATTTGTTGGTGTAATGAATAAAGAATGTTCATGTAACTGTATATTATAGCACTTAATGAAGGTATCCTATTAGCACCTTTTTGAATTACTTTTCAGCCCCTTTTATTCCCTTTTTCCTACCATATTTTTGCACCTTAAAATCCGGTCTCTAGTAATAGCATAGTTAATTTTATAGTGATACGGTAAGTTCGACCGAAATTATGTAAAAGTATTGTACTGTCTCTAGGTTTACCTGTCAGAACACAGTTTCAGTGCTACAGTTACTATGCAAGTGTGTAAAATTTTAAGAGGCGAGATTTGACTGAGAAACACACAAACCAACAGAAAAAGTAACCTAACAAAAACATTGTTAATAATGTGAAAGAACAAAGCACCAATCCGTAAATAAATAAATAAATAAATACCGTATTTGGTGCGCAGAGAATGAAAAGAATCTATCCTCACCTCTCCACAGTGTTGCCCAAACGTTGATACAAAAGTCGCTAAATAGGAGACGAAATGACTCCAATTTTGGGTGAAATGTCACTAAAATATTATTCGTGGAATTTTGTATTTATCCTCATTTTCTCTCTCTCTCTCTCTTTATGATCAATTTCATTCCAACGAAATCCAAAATGAGTTCATAAAAACAAACAAAAGTAAGTCTACAAAGAAAAATCTTACACCTCCTTCATTTTTACTCATGCTTCTACAGATAATCACTTTGTTTTCGGTAATGTTGTATTATTTGTGCTTCTGAACGGAAGCTATGCAAACTAAAGGATTTTAAAGGTTGGAATTATCTTTGTTAGAGGGCAAAAGAGAAACAGCGATTATACTGCTATTGATATTACTCGTCCTTCCTGACGGCTCGCAGCGTGAACGTGGTGCTCAATGCTGTGTTGCCAGCTTTTGCGTCGGGAATTGAAACACGAAATTATTCACTGCAAGTAAATCTGTTTTATAAAATTAAATTACACAAAAGAGAACTAAAAAGAATGTTCTCAATAATCAGTAGGTCTACTATTCAAGTCGAAATTTGACTGAAACAATGTGCATTTGTTTATATTTGGTCTAGGAATTAATTCGTGCGGTTGGTACGCACACATTGAAGCTGTAGTACAAACACAAAATACATAAATACCTTAAGAAAAATATTGTCCATCGCTAGCCACCACTTTCGCCCATCTGTCAGGCAATGTACGGATTCCGTGGCGAAAGAAGTCCTCATCCTTGGAAGCGATCCAGTCAGAGACCCATGTTTCGATATCTTCTGAAGAAGTAAACCGCTGTCCAATCAAATCGTTGTTCATGCAATCGAACAAGTAGTAGTCCGAAGGAGCAACGTCTGGTGAATACGGCGGGTGGGGTAAAACTTCCCATCCGACATTTTCTAAATAGGTTTTGACCGGTTTTGCGACATGTGGGCGAGCGTTATCATGTTGAACAATAAGTTTATCATGTTTGTTCTCCCATTCTGGTCGTGTTCTGGCCAGAGCTTGCTTCAAACGCATTAATTGTCGTCGATAACGTTCTCCATTCATAGTTTCACCCGGTTGCAGCAGCTCATAGTACACCACACCTTTCATATCCCACCATATGCACAGCATAACCTTTGCACAGTGAATATCTCGTTTTGGTTGTGATGGACCTGGTTCACCTGGTTTCACCCAGGCCTTTTTTCGTTTAGGGTTCTCGTAATGGATCCACTTCTCATCACCCGTAATAATTCGATGCAGAAACCCCTTTCTGCTCTGTCGTTGAAGCAGCAATTCGCAAATGGTTTTTCGTCTTTCAACGTCTCTGTCTTTCAATTCATGTGGAACCCAATGTGACACCTTTTGAATCATTCCCATGGCTTTCAAGCGTTTGGAGACTGTTGTTTGATCAACGCCTAATGCTTCTGCAAGTTGTTCCTGCGTTTGACACGAATCCTGCTCGAGCAATGCTGTCAATTCTTCGTCTTGAAATTTTTTTGGCTGTCCAGCTCGCTCTTGGTCTGCCAAGCCGAAATCACCACTTCTAAACCGTGCAAACCACTTCTGACACGTTCGCTCAGCCAGAGCATGGTCACCATACACTTCCACCAAAATACGATGACTTTCAGTCGCACTTTTCTGCATGTTAAAGTAATGCAGCAGGACACCCCGCAAAAACACTTTATCAGGCACAAATTACGCCATGTTCACTTAACTACAAACTGGTGTTGTTGACGCTTTAATCCACTGCCCTATACTACGAACGATACGCGATGACAGGGATTTGCAACACATGTGTGGATACACGGAACTGTGGGACGCTCCGTTCGTTGCACCATCTCTTGTCCACCCGCACGAATTAATTCCTAGACCAAATATTGAAATTGGCAACGTGAGGAAAGGGTGGAAATTAAGCCACTATAATTGACTGAACGTGCTGTTGCCATAGAAACAGTTCTTCTTGCCTGATTGTTATAATCACGCGCAGGAAGAAAGAAAGAAAGAAAAAAAAAAAAAAAAAACAGGACAAGTTGTATCAAATAGGCTGTAAAGTGGGATTCTTGAGGTATACGCTGTGTACTTTCCAGCTCGTCGACGCTTTCGCTGATTACAAATAAACAAAAGAAAAAACAAATGTCTACACTAATTCGACCTAATTGCGCCTCGTTACAGAAGGATAGCTATTCATAGACGGAAAGTCACTAGACTTGTCAGTCAGTCGCCAACCTATGATTAAAAAAGTCGCTAATCGGAAAAATTATTTGTGGTCGCTATCTTGGAAGTTGAATTCCCTAGACTTAGCGACTTTTTCCCAAAATTGGCAACACTGTCTATCCACTACAAAGGAACACACTTTTTAGTCCCTAATTATTTTAACGCTGCAACGGACATATGATATTGCCAAAACCATCATTACTTACAACGTTCGACAGTAATAATTTCAAATGTCGTACCGAAATATCACTAAAATGCAAAGTATTGTTTGGTTTACAGTCATCTGAAAACTAATTGAAGAAACTAGTAAGTAACGAAGTTGTATTGTATAAGGCAGTGATTAACTGCTATATTAAAAATGCATTACTGGCAACATAGAAAGTAACTTAATATACTGTAGTTCCATTAGTTATATAGTAATATCATTTGCAGTTACTAATAAAATGCTGAAAGCAACTTTACAGTCTCAATATCAATTTGAAGCATTAATTCGTTGTAATAAACTGAGAATTTTGGATGTGACATTGTGATGATATCATCATCATAGGTATTCTGCCATTATTGGCAGGTCACTTGCTGCAACTGAGTATCTTTAATGCTCGACGGCCTTCCCTTACCCTCTTCGTTTTCACGTATGAATTTTGTTTTGATATTGTCCATTAATTGTAGTCTCCTTCGCCCCTCCCTCTTTTTCCTGCCACCATACCCTCTAGCACGTCCCTCATAATACAGTTCCTTTTTATCTAATGTCCCAATCAGTTTCTCTTCCTCTTTTAATAATATCGAGAATTGTTCTTTTCTCCCCCACCATTTCTAACACCTTCTCATTCGTTTTTCGCTCGACTCAACTAATTTTCTCGATTCTTCTCCACATCCATATTTCTAAATCTTCCAGTCGTTTTTCATCATTCTTGGGTAATGACCATGTTTCTGATTCATACAGTACATGACTCCACACGAAACATTTTATGAGTCTTTTTCTCAACTCTTTATTGAAGGTTCCACAAAATCGATTTTTCTTCTTCCTAAAGGCTTCTTTCGCCATTCCTATCCTTGCTTTTATTTCACGTTCATATTTCATATAATTACTAATACTACTACCCAAGTATCGAAAACTAGTCACCTGTTCTATTTTCTCCCCTCCTACTTCTATATTTGACACCGAATCTTCCGTTCCATTGTGATAACAGATACCTTGAAAATTAAGTTGGATTTATTATGATCGAAATGTTGCGTATTACTACGTGCATAAGCCTAACGTGGACAGACTTAGTTGTACGCATGTTATGTATTTAAAAAAATCAATTGCATATAAATGACACTGCACAAGAAAATTGTTACTTTACTAATGTGTCTTTTGTGTAATGCTAGGGAGTTTATTAAAGAACATACCTGACAGGAATAACGAATGATGGCGGCCACAGGCTGCAGCCACAATGTAGAAATCTTTCAAAGCCTCGATCTCTGTCGGTACATCTCGCCTGGAAGTATCTCCAAGACCAAGTTGGCCTCTTTCGTTGCGGCCTGAAAACATTGAGAAAAAAAATGAAATTAACAAGACGAATGACATTTCTTTATATTAAGAACTCCCAGAGTTTAAGACTAAAAATCCGGGATACACTATGAAAATTTACACTATAATGCTAATTATGCACTTACTTATCAGTAGACACCGGATGTTCGGCAAAATGCCTATTCTTTAATATTAATGATCAAAAATAACATTTTGAAGTGTATAAGGGAAGTTATAGTTTCAATTTAAACCAATTTTATCTGGCCTATTTTAACTATTTCGCCCTTACTGCCTAAATAATTGTTTTAGTGCCTAATGTTGCCTATTCTATGTATTTCCTTCAAAATAAGACTTCATTCTCTAAAATAATATATAATATATAATTTCGTATTTCAAGAAAGGATTCTGCGTTTTTCGAGAAATATAATATTAACTAACTTATGGGCAGGTCAGTGTCAAGCTTCACCCCGCTACAATAAAAGAATGCCGCCGAAAGCAATGGCAGAGTATGATCCACATTTTCGCCTTTCACTTCCTCTTGTCTGCCACAGTGGTACATTCCATAGATGCACAAAAGAATAACGTTCTTTAAGTCCTCACTTCAGCAAAGTGTTCACGCTGAACTGCTATGTGTACTGATAAAATGCTGTAAAACTTTAGACTGCTGTGTGTACTAAGTGTATATAAAATTTGGACTGTTATATGTATGATAAAGTGCTGTCTAGAATGTATTTACCAAATATACACGGAATGCATGCCAAGTTTCATTTTTATATATACAGTAAAAGAAGATATTAACAAATAGGTCTGTCTATATTCTTTGAAGATTATCTACGACTTGAATTTATTTTTTAGTTGTATTGAATATTTATCTTCATTATTTCGAGTTACATTTTAGTGCCTATTTACTGCCCATTTTTTAAACTTTAAGTGCCTATTTTCCAGACTTTTAATGCCTAAATATCCGGTCTCTACTTATCAGAATTAATTAAATACTACGTCAACACTCACCACAAGACACAGGGAAAAGGGTATCTATTACTTATAAAAGAATAATATTTTTTTTAAATACATGAATATTATATTATATTTTGGAGAAAATAGGACATTAGAGTTTTGAATAAATTTTGGAGGGACAGACTACGTAAATCTGAGATACATTGAAGCCTTACTCATAATTAAACGAAAAAATCGGAGGAAATAACAGATTTTCTTTACATTAAATCATAGAATTAAATGTAATGAAAGTTCAAAGAGTGAAACAGAAGAACGAAAACCTTAGCCGGTAATCGAACCTCTGGTCCGCAGTTTATTTTATTTTATTTATTTTATTTTTAATTTTTGTTAGCCTACATTTACAAGAAAATTTTATAACCAGAGAAAGTTGCAAGAACTTTTAGAATGACCCTTAGATGGCATGACTATTCTCAACCAACAATGATCAACACGTGCTATATAAAAGTCTGTGTATTTATTTATTCATTTCAGAAAACAACAGGCAAATAATTAATTGCAATTTTCCATCATTTTATGGCAATACACTTTAAAATACATACAGCACGACATACAACTCATTTATTTAGAATAAAATTCTACCTACAACTAAAAATGTCTATCTCTGGGTGTCCTTGTGACACCTTATACAATAAACATATTTTTCTGACAGGCGATACATCCCAATGCATTAATCCTTTGCGCTGAAAGATGGAATATGCCATTATAGGGTCTCGTTGTTCCATGTGGGACGTAGAGCCCGATTTCTGATATCAAATATTCTGAATTTATTGCACTATGAATTATCTAAATTGATTTGATGTTGAATTTAACGTTCCTTTCAGCAGAGTGGACCTACTGATTAACGTGGAATCCGAACCACGAGGTCTCTTCTGGAATCGAACCCGGGTCTCCCACGCCAAAGGCGCGTACGCTAACCGCTTAGCCACGAAGGAGCTTCTATGAATAATTTTATGTAAATAAGATACAATGAAATGAGTTCTTTTGCTTTTAAGTGACTGTAATGAATATTTGATCCGAAGATCTTCGCAATTCTCAAATTCTATGTTTATCTACAACTCTTTACATATGCTTGCCTAGATCAGTTACTAAAAATTGTATTTATAAATAGCAGAGTATAGAAAACGAATTACCGAAAAATGGTGAACAGCTATCACATAATTCTAGGAGTTCTTTCGCTAAATGCCTCATCGTACAAGGAGGAGTTGTGAAATGACAATACAGGCGAGACAAAGTTCTTTCTCTTCCTACTTCATGAAGCATTCAACGAAAGAGCTTGTAGTATATATTCACTAAAGTTGCGTGACAATGTTTTCATTATTTGCCGATAAGCAATTCGTTTTGCATGTCCCCTTCGGGACTATTTTGTGCTAACCTACTTATACGAAAAGTTATACAGAAGACAAACGACGATTCAATGAAGTGCAGGCTAAATGTGAAAACATTCTAGCAAATCTCACGAGCTAATTCTAGGCAGAGAAAGAGACAGAAAAAGTATTTCGAAGAACCTCTACTCCAGGCAGTGGACAAAACACGAGTGCAAACGAGAGGGTTTCTCGGTTGATAAACCGTTTCTGTCGGAGGTCGCAGAAGCTACAAGGGAGGATCAGAAACTAAGATTACGCGGCCAATATTTCTGGAGTTTCGCCTGTTAGAGGAATGAGGAGTGCCCGGTAATTTTGATACATGGAGTTGGCAACTGTGCAGTTTCAGCCACTTGCCACATACTGCGCTAACTGTAGGAAACACAAATAGCGACTAGTTTGGAAAACTGGTCTCGCGAAGAAGTCCGTTCAGTTATTCGATTTCTTTAGGCGAAACATGTAACCGCGGCTGAAATTCTCCGGCAACTGGTAGAGGTTTACTGAGTGACAGTAATGTCTCGTCAGTATGTCGCAGAATGGTATCGAAAGTTTGCGCTTGACAGAGAAAACGTCATCGACGAGGAGCACAATGGCCGACTCAGCACGGCATCGACCACTCTTCCTACAGCCCAGACCTTGTTCCAAGCGGCTTTCACCTGTTTCTGCACTTGAAGGAGCACCTAGGAGACCGTCGCTTTGCTTCAGAAGAAGAAGTGCGACACTTCGTGAATACGAGGCTGAACACGTAAGGACAAGATTTTTACCAGGAGGAAATCAAACTCATCCCACGATGCAATAAGTGACTCAGCAGATATGAAGACTAGGTCGAAAAATAACCTAATGTATGCATTATCTGTTGGGTGTATTGTTGTATGAAATAATGTACACACATTTCACTGCAGGTTATGTAACCTTATTTTCTGTTAAAAGTGGTTTTCTAGTCCACACTAAGACGAGGGCTTCATATAGTAAAACAGATACGCAAATAACCTGCCTATTATGACAGAAAGATAAAATTTCCAAAGAACTGAAATCATGTATCAGTTTCGAGATTTAAGAGATAAAACGAAATCTCTAGTTTTACGTCTTACACTTACGCTCATAAGCTTAAACGAGACGAATCATTAATGAAAATGAACGATTTATAGAAGAATTGGTGAAATATAAGTGTGCGTTGAAACGGTGGGACCAGACCGGGAGCTACAACGTCGGGACTTTAATCAATAATACAGTGTACTTTTGGCATCCAAAGGCATACAAGTGAACACCGACAGTTCAACAAGTCGGGAATGAACCCCTTCACTGAATTATCTTCTCATAATTCCACCAGACGCAAATCATCACCTTGTGTTTGTAATGTATTTGGCAACAGGCCATTGCTTCCGCAAATTAGCATTTTACAAAAATATCCAATTCATTGTGTATTATTCTCTTGAGAAAGTAGATATCTCATGGATTTTCCAGAAGTTTCTTGCACACACTCACTCGTCCCTGCGCCTGAGCTGAGATTAATTTGTGATGAACAATTCGTCAGCTCCAGTTGTTTTGTCCAAGGTCGTGAAGATAAACTACAATGGACTACGAAATACAGAGTTCGCAAGAAAACCTGGAAGTGACAGACGTCCAACTTATCTCCATGGCCTGGCGCACGATCTCGGGATCAGTTTCTCTATCTGAACTTGGATGATCAGCTATGTTCTTCTAACGCGAGCGAAATTCCTGGAACCATCTGTGCCAAGTATGCTGTGATTAACTGCTTCCACACATTTCGCACAAGTGATTCGGATTGCTCTCGTTATGTTATGGCCCAGTTCAAACTTGTAAAACAAAGGTTTCCGAGTTAGTTTTGTCGTACTCAACGTTGCAGTTACATCACATACGGAACGTAGTACCGCATAACCTTTCAGGGTACAAACCCGTCCTAACAAGCATCTGGGACGCCTTGAATGCTTCAGTCATGTGATATAGAAGCTTCAAACGACACTAGGGTATGCCAAAAGTACAGAGCGTATGACTCGCGCTTGTATTAGGTATCTAAAAATCTTCTTCATGATTTAAACGTGGTAGAATTGCAAGCACTCGCTAAATCTTTTGCTCTGAGGTCAAAGAAAGGAAAACAATGTTACGAAGTTGTTCTCTTGTATCAGCCAGGGGAGCATGGTGGCTGTGGTAGAGCGCTTACCTCTGGTGAGTGGGGTTATTGGCTGAATCCCTGATCAAGTAAGTTTGTGATAAATGACATTGTGTCCGTGGGTTTTCTCGGGGTACTCTCGTTTCCTCCCACTTTCTCATTCCACCAATTCTTTCATAATCATTCAGTTTCCTCAATCATCCTAAAGGCTATAATCCCAGGACGTTAAATTGAAAGATTTCATTTTCATTTCTTGTAGCAGTCAGAGCCAGTGACATGGACCTGTAATCAGCTCTTGGAGGCGACTTAATGTAGAGAACGACCTTCAAGCCTCAGTCGTGATTCGAAATCCATGTTAAGAGTACGTCTAGTCCTTCATAACTTGGTATTGCCTAGTGGGGCTGCTTAACGTCATGCAAATGAAGTTTTGGAAAAAGTATAAACCATTTGCAAACACCATCAACTGGGACAATGGGACCCGTATGAGTTGACCGCGGCAACTAATACCCATTTTCTTTTCTCGTCTCGTCTGAGTGGTTCTTTACAATTCACCACTGCGCCGTAGTCTTTAGTTGGCACCACATGAACTTACATTCGAATAAACAAAACTACTACTCTATCAACTGAAGGCTATGCTCAGTATTAGGTGAACTACTCGAAGCATCGAACTGTTGCCACCTGGTCAGACGTTCAATGCAACTATGAATTCCCATTAATTGAAACATATATACGAAAAATTTGCCACTGCTTTTGAATCAGAGGTGTTACTCTGCTTCAGAAAACATGAAGCCACATGTTGCGAAGATCACCAACCGATTTGGTTGCTGAACAAATGCATCCTCCATATTCCCGCGTATTATACAGTATAATAATACTGTGTTTAATTCATTAAACAACCCATAACAAGGTGACCTACACACTGGAAGCCTTTTCTACACTTCCGCTTAGTTGTATTACAGTTGAGTCCACAGTCTGCCCAAGCAATTGAGGCTCCCAACAGGGAGTATTCCTGATTTTCCAGGTTTATCTCCATGCTACAGACCTTGTACAATCAAAGTTAAAAAGCAAGAACTTCTTGCATACCTCACCGTCTATACTGAATCGTTAGATCAAGACGACTAAGGTGGCAGGTCAAACCGGAAACTTTCAAGGGCAGTTACTGAGTATTGGTTCGGAAGCCCCTACATGATACCTACGGATACTTAAAACAAAGGTAGGGGCCGCGGTGGCTCAGTGGTAGAGCGTTCACCTCTGGTACTTGGGGTTCCGGGTTCGATCCCAGTCCCCGCCAAGTGAACTTTGTGGTGGACAAACACCGTGTGCGTGGGTTTTCTCGGGGTTCTCCCGTTTCCTCCCACTTTCTTCATTCCACCATTTCATTCATTACTCATCATCACTGTCTCCTTTAGCCTAACCGGCATAACCGTGGGACGTAAAACTCAAAAATCTCATTTCATTTTTTTTTAAAACAAAGGTGTCCAACGTGTCGACTGGCAAGATGTACGGGGTAGGCTCGCGGTACTCTGTGACAAACTTTCTGTATCCGATCACTGTCAGCAGAGTAAATGGAACTTACACGACAATGACCTCTTTCAACGTTCTCTCTTCTTTTATGATTTACTTTAGTTGGATAATAAACGGAAATTTCTGTCTACAACTGACCTCTAGCGGAATAATAGGTAGGTACCTTCCATTAGCCTTCTCAGAAATTTTCTGAAACACTTTAGAATATTTTTCAGATGGCAAAACTGACGCATCTCGGAAGTTCACAATCGTACGACTGAACTAGCTACGACTATAAATGCTGACGGAAAATGACGTCTAGATTACTTGTGCAATAAGCAGTCGAGATGACTTCGCACAGGGTGCCAGGAAAGTATGCCACTAGGCTAACACAGACTATTTATCTCAATAAGTTTATATTAAGGTAAGCAGACTACCAGTAACTTCTGAAATGAAAAGTAGCCCTCAAACCTAAAATGGTTGGCTATCCCTAAAGGATGGTACAATGCTATATAAAGAAGAAGCTTTGCAAACCCTATCATAATTGGGTTGGGTTCGCATAGGACAAGTTTCAGTGTCGTGCTTTCGTTTCTGTTGCAATGATTCTCGATCCTCTTAAGCCGGAGTGAGCAGCAGTAACTGTATGCGTATACTTGAAAAATATCGAACCTCGACCGAATTGAGTATTTTATGAAGGGAACACAATTTCATATGCAAAATACTCTAAAAGTCCACACTTTCTGGTTTTCAACTGTTTCCAAGCAGATCTCGTTGTGCAAGCACTATCGTGAAAGCCTGGAAAATCATTCTCGTCGTGGATGATAAAAATCTATCTATGGCATTGCAGTAGGATGACGATGTCTGGAACTTTAGACATTTTAGGTGAAAGAGTATGATGCTACAACCACTGATATTTGATCAAAACCAAATACAAATAAAAACCTTTGAGCAAAATTTAGCGCGTTTCGCAAAATAACTCAACCGATTTAATACATAGATTCATGACACATGAAAAATTGGGAAGCTACTCTACAAAGAACAGTGAAAACGTTACGATTCTCTTCGCCTCTAAAACAGACGAAGTGACTAAAATCGGCGGCTGGGAAGGTAGTTCTTATGGATGCTAGAAGTATTCTGTTGATTAATTTTCTTCGTATTGTTATAGAGATATTATGCTAGGTTTTTGGAACGAATAAAGAGAGAGCAAGTTCGACGGTTAAATCAACTGAAGAAAGTATCATTCATCGCAAGAGCGGTTGACCTCATACGTGTGTCGCTGAGGTGTAACTTGCTATTGCATCCCCATGACTTGGTCCCAGCAATTTTCGCCTCTTTTGGAAGCTAAAAAAATTCCTTGGTGGACATAGACTTTCATTAGAAAAAGAGCAGTAAACATTAGCCGAGGAGTATTTTCCAGGCATGGAGGAACTTGATTTTCGCTACGACTACGACATTATGACATGTGCATTCGTGTAACGGGAAACACACATCGAAAAACAAAATTAACTTGTAAGAGATCCTCCCATACCTTATACTCTATTCTGAAAACTTTTAAAAAAGACCCTTATATTGGTAACACTGAAAAAGTCTGTACATGTGACCATACTTTAGACACTGTTTGTTAAAACTTTAAAATTCTCTGACTTATCCATTTTTTAAATATTATTATTATTATTTTTAATTAAATTCTCTGACATTTTCCAGGACTTCTTACCAGTAACCTGAATTATTTCGACTTTTCTAGGTCGGTGGGAACCCAGCCTGATGGTTTTCGAAGTAATTCCAACAAAATGGAATTCCTGCCCAAGTAATGTAACTCTGGATGGATTGAAATTTCACTAATTGGATACTGGGAAAGTGGTAGTGTTGCGTAGGCTAATCGTTCGCCAGATATAAGTTTCTTTGATTCCTTAAAATGAAGTGAAATCCTCGAGGTTAAGATCCCACAATTATGCCTTTCAGACTATCGGAAACGATTAGTAAAGCAAGTGAATAGTGATGGAATGAAAAAGTGGAAGGAAACGGGAGTAACCCGAAAAAATCCAGGAGCACGATGCACTTGGCCAGAGATCGAACCAGGAACCCCAAGCACCAGACGTAAGCGCTCTACCACTGAGCCATCTGGCCCCCTTGATTCCTTTTTGTGGATACGATGGAGGAAAAGTTGAAATTAATGAAACTCAAAGGTATAGATAATTTGGGAAAACGCAAATTACATGTGTCCTCGGGGTCATTAATGATGGACACTACACCCATACTACACCCTGTTTCAAAAAGAATATACCTATTTCGAATGCATATATTTATTAAACTTTAAGACAAATGAATATGAAATTTTACACACATATTTACGAACCTCTCAAGTTCAAATTACAGATGTTCAATATGTACTCCATCAGCGATACTAACAATATCATATCGATATTCAAATTCCTCCCATATTCGGGCAAGCATGTCCTTCGTCACTGATGTTATGGCAGTACGGATCCGGTTCTTCAACTCTTCCAGGTTCTGTGGGAGTGGTGGTACATAAACGTTGTCTTTAATGAAACCCCACAGGAGGAAGTCACAGTTTGGCAAATCCGGTGACTGTGGAGGCCAGCTGAGACATGCTAAGTCGCCAGTTCCTTGACGACCAATCTAACATTCGGATATTCACGCACTTGGCGACTCCAGTCTTGTCGAAAAATGAAGTTTCTTCGTGCAGCCTCGGAAACAACCAGTTTTGTAACATAGCGAGATACTACTGACTATTAACTGTGTTTCCATTAAAGAAAAATGGGCCGTAAACAGATGATCGGGATATTGCACAAAACACACTGACTTTGGGCGAATCTCGTACATGTTCAATAATTGCATGTGGGTTCTGTACGCCCCAAATTCGAACATTTTGTTTGTTTACCTGACCATTAACACGGAAAGTCGTCTCATCACTGAACACTATTCGTTGTGCAAAAGTGCTATCACTGGCAACAGCATTCAGAATCTCGTTACAAAATGCCACACGTTTGCGTTTGTCATCAGGACGCAGATCTTATAACCAACCGACGTCTCAAAATACGTCAAATTGTTGTAATCGGCACTTGTAACTCCCAATTGGCCTGACGAAGATTTTGAAGGACTGCGTTGAAGAGCAGTTTGAACTCGTGCAACATTTTATTCAGAAACACAAGGGCGGCCAGGATTCTTTCCTTTGCATACACATCCTGTATCTACAAACTGTGGATACCATCTGCGAATGTTCCACCCATTCGGAGGATCAATTTGGTACCTCAACCTGAAACGTCTTTGCACTGTAATCACGGAATTGCACTTCGCAAACTCGAGAACACAAAATTATTTCTACTGCGGAGTAGCCATTTTAAACATATGACGGTTACCAAGCAAAACAGAAGACAACTAACATCTAGCGGCTATTAATATACACTAGACTCTGTATTCGTTTCTCCAATAGCCGAGCAGAGGCGCAGCGATCGATAGTCTGAACAAAATAATTCTTTGTAATACGTATATTCTTTTTGAAACAGGGTGTATAATTAAAATATGCAGATTTTCGGTCCATTCTGTAGAGAATTTAGGAATGAATATATGAGTTATTCCAATAAGAAAGCAAGAATCATGGAACCTCAAAAATTGTGGATTCCCAAATATTCAACGTTCCTTGAACTAAATACAAGCCACATATGATTTTACCAAATATCTGCAATATTTAGTCACTATGGGTAGGTGAAACATGCATGACTACATTTTCATTTTGTATACCTCTTTATGGCGTTATGAACAATACAGCACGGCGTATTAATATATTTCTGATTCATATGTGATTTTTTGTTACTAAAACAAACTAGCCTATATCGTGAAATATAAAAATACAAATGAGAATATTCAATTGTAATACAAAAATTAAAAATAATAAAATATTCACTTCTGACTGAAAGTATTAGAACAAAGTCTTAAGAAATAAATGGGTTATGAAATTAAGTTTATAGAGCGTGGAATTCCTGGTTCGATCCCAACTCCCGCCAAGTGGGCTTTGCGTGAACAAATGCCATGAGCCTGGGCCCATCTTTCACAATTTCGTTTATCATCACCATTTTCCTTATCCTTAGGTCATAATCGAAGAACGCTGAATTGAAAAAAACACTTCAAATCTGTTTTTTTTATATATATATATATATATAGTACTTACGCCACCCATACACACAGCTCAATGAACACTACAATTCCAAACTGTGGCTGTAGCACCACAAGTAGTAGACTGAAGAGTACGAAATCCAGCATAGAGCGCCACATGCTATGGGATGTACGTCGCTAGCGCGGGCGATTATATAGCCTTTACGCACAGCAATGATTTTTCTTTTATAGCTTTAGAATTTTATAAGATTCTATACGAAACTTTTCAGCAATACAATCATTCGACGATCTTTATGTAAAACGGAATCCAATTTAAAAGAAATCTTCCTTTCCAAATAAGTAATGTGTTAATATGTTTTCTTGACAATTTGCACAGCTCTTAAAGTTTGCAGTAACGTACGCTTATTATAACTAGAACCGAAGAAGGACTACAGAAGATGATTGACAAAATAGTTGACACTGCGAAATTATATAGAATGGAAATCAACATCAAAAAATTAAAGGTCATGAGAATACCTCGTGGAAACACGTCCTTACGGGTCAGAGCAGAACAAAGAGAACTTGAAGAGGTTGATAATTTCAAATCTTAGGGGAAGTATTTTGACGAAAGACGCGTGCTGCACTAAAAGGATCAGGTCGAGAACTGCTATAGGCAAAAAAGCATTCAACAAGAAAAGGTCACTCTTTAAGAAGCAGCCTTAATATTGGACTAAGGAAGAACTTGGTCAACTGCTACATATGAAGTATCGGACAGTATGGTTCAGAAAGTTGAGTGTGGTTCGGAAGTTAAAGAAATACTCAGAGAGCTTCGAAATGTGGTGTTGGAGGAAGATGGAGAAGATAAAACGGACAGAGAGAGTAACAAACGAAGACGTTTCAAAACGGATACGAGAACAGGGGACACTTCTAACCACCATCCTTCGTAGAAAGGCCAATTAGATTGGACACATCTTGCGAAGAAATTGTCTTCTTCACACCGCCATAAAAGGAAAGATAAAAGGGAAGCGAGGAATAGGAATAAGAAGAAGACAACTGGTCGATGATTTGAACAACAGAAGAAAATACTGAAAGTTAAAACAGGAAGCTGAAAATCGAGAAACACTTCCAGGCCCAAACTGAAAATTAAGAAAAGAAAAAAAAAAAAGTCCCAGAACCTGCCCAAAGGCAGAATACTTAATAATAATAAAAATAATAATAATATAATAATATGAGACGTGAACCTACAGCTTAACGTTGGATCCGAACCGCATGAGCTCGAGCCGGGAATCAAATCAGGGTCTCCCAAAGGCGCGTACTAAGGGAAGGATGATGATAATGAAGAAACAATGGAATAAACAAACTGGGAGGAAACAGGAGAACCCCCTGAAACCCTATGCACATGTAGTTTGTCCACTACAAACCCCACTTGGTCAGTGCATATCTTTCAACTGTTTTTACAACCAAATGCAAACTCATGGTTACACTGTTCTAAAACTTCCCAATGTGCATTTCATCATCACTACAGTCACTATTTGTGATACAACAGTCTCAAAAAATGTGTCCGATAATCATCTACTAACACGACAGTCATACACCAATTTTTTTAATGGAAAGATATCTTTTAACAGGGACATCCATAGGGTTGAGTTGACTTTTAGTTTAGCGTCCCTTTCAGCAGCGAGACTGTATGAAACGTGGACTTACTGATTAACGTGGAATCCAAACCACATGAGCTCCCGCCGGGAATAGAACCAGGGTCTCCTACATCCATAGGGATGTTGTGAAAACGTATTCCTTATAAAGGTTCGTATTAATAATGGAAATAATAAAATAAAAATGTTTTGTTCTAACAGCTGGCAGGTCTAAGGAAGCATTCAATTACAACACACATGTGTTTGTTTTGACAATAAAAAACTGGCAACTTTGAGATTGTATTTTGAGATCGGAAAAAAGAAAAAAAAAACTTTGTCTCTGATCTCCGGTCAGTGTTGCCAACCTGAAGCAGCATAAAATCCCTTCAGAACATCAACATTTCCCTTTTCCAGTCCAATGTTCCACAATACAAATCATTGCTTTTATTAGTAATATGAATGCTCTCCCCACGCGTGCACAATAACTATGCCGTATGTAACGGTCTACGCAGTCTATTAACAGTAAATCAAAACTTGGTGTTACAGCACGCACGTAGGGAAAATGACACCTGGAACCCAAGGGGCTAATTAAACGCAATAGACTAAGGGAGATTTGTGATTAAGGTTGGTGTAAAGGGACAAGTTTTGCGGATAGATGTCACTACAGTCTTCGTATCTCTCTCATGTACTTTTTACCTTTTTTACCTTTCACAAAAAATCACAACTTCTCTTATAAATTTCAACTTACAGACTTCAAACTTTGAGGGAAGGAACTTCATAACCTATCAAAGGCAACAATCCGTGCCGATTTTTTATTTGTAATTATCTTCATTGTTGAAATAGCTTCATTGTTGAAATTGATATCCTAATCTTTAACAATGGAACTGTTTCAACAATGAAGAAAATTATAAATTAAAAATCGGCACGGATCGTTACCTTCGATAGGTTATGAAGTTTCTCCTCTAAAAATTTCAAGTCTCTAGGTTGAAATTTGTAAGGGAAATTGTAAATGTTCGTGAAAGGTAAAAAATACACGAGAGAGATACAAAGACCGTAGTGACATCTATCGGCAAAACTTGTCCCTTTACACAACCTTAACGAAACTGAGATTTGTGATTAATGAAATTGACGACAGAACTATGTGGAAAAAAAAAAAAAAAAAAAAAAAAAAGAACCTACGAACGCGATGTTGTTCAATACAAACTCATCCGAATCTCTCGCACCAGACGTGAGTGTCCTACTGTTGAGCCACTTGCTCCGTTACTACACCCTTTACAAACAAAGGAGACCTAGCACTACAACACGGGTATGGAAAGACATATTCATAGCACAATGCACAGAAAAATCATCAGAAATGCGTATTTCTCCACCTACAAATTCGTTACCTCAAAAACAATTCATCAATTGGCAAACAGCTTACAGTGAACTAATAATACTTACCCCAGCTCATCGTTTTCCCCTCTTCTGTGACAATTATGGTATGAGCTCCAGCGTTACCACAGGCAGCCACACGAACTCTGATCCCACTGAGAGCACCCAATCTGTGCGGTGTCCATAAATTCCTTCCACTTGACCCTTTATTCGTCTTCGGAGCCTCCTTTGCGCTCTTTGGAAGATCTCTTCTTCCAACCAAATCCCAATTCATACCTCCACATATCAGGAGGGTGCCGCAGTAGTTAGGTGGAGGTACTCGCTGTAAAAGATTAATTATTTAATGAGAAAAGCAACAAGTAATATGAACCATATTATTTACTTTATCAAGTATTCCGTATTTTTAATACTTATTCAATTTTCGGTGAACTATACTGCGATCATGTTCTGCTAAGAGAGAAAAAAATAAACACTGTTTGCAACAATGATAAAAATTTGTTATGGTGATATTCAAGTGGGATAGCAACTAAGGAAAGACAACGGATGGCATTCAGTGTATCTCCCCCAAATACATTGACGGCTTTAGGGTGTGAGCATTTGTAAATCTCGTTTATGATTATATCCACCGTTGCTGACGCGCCTGCTTCCTATGGACGCATCTCCTCACTACCGCTAGGGTCCCCTGCTGTGTTCCTGCCCTGACCCGGTTAGATAGTTTCCGGGTTTTCTAGTGGCCACCTAGCACAAGCTTGTTTATGGTTTATGCAATTTTCTTTTTATGTACACACTATATTCACATTCATCACAATTACAAATAGCGAACCGTAATCATTACCAAGGCATTTGAGGGAGAAACTAAATAATATCCAAGATAACTTTCAGTTAGTTATTAATATTTAGCATAAGATAAAAGACAATCCTCCTTTGAACTTACCAAATCACAATCTTACAAGGCTTAGAGAAAGTTCGTAGCACAGTCTCGCCTAAAATTCAGCAATATTACCTGCCTAACATTTTTGTACAGACGATAAAATGGCCGACTAATTTCGTTGTTTTGAGTCAGACGTAACAACGATATCAGAGGCACTGCTTTTACGTAAAATTTCTAGCATGTATATAAATTGTTCAAGAACTAGCCTAATGAAATTTGTGACAGAGTAATCGTGTGCGTACTTCATTCGTTTTGCGTTGAACATATGAAAATATTTAACATAAGATCAAACATTAAATCGCCTACAGTGCAGTCAACGAAAGCTGGCTTCTCACAGTTCGAGAGAGAACGTGAACGTTCCCAAAGGCTCTGCAACTAGAGACAGTAGCTAAGACGACATACTTAGGATGTTTAATAAACCATACTTCTATAATCGTAAATAGCAGGGACAGGAAGGTATGATTGATTGATGGGGGAATGGGGACGTCAGCATCAAGGCCATATGTCCCCGTCACGATCTAATCGGCTGCTCATAGGGAGGTATGATTTCCAAATAATAATAATAATAATAATGATAATACTTGAAACAATGGCGTATGCAAGAGGATGTGCTTCGGGATTCATTTCCCCTTCAGCAAAGACACTATTGAAAAATAAACACTTATTTCACTTTCATTACTTTCGTAACTGGAGACGAATCCTGGATGTTCGAATACGATCCAGAATCCAAAAGGCAGAGTGTGGAGTGGCACACCTCATCCTCTCCCCGCTACAAAAAGGCGCACATGAGCAAATCCCGAATCAAAACCATGCTCATTGTCTTCTTCGACGTTCGAGGAATCATCCATTTCGAGTTTGTGCCACCAGGACAACCTGTCAACGCAGGATTTTATCTAGAAATGCTCAAGAGACTGAAACGCAGGGTCACCTGTGTTCGAAGTGACATCAAAGACTCAATGAAACTCCACCACGACAATGCACCAAGTCACACCGCCTTCACCGTCGTCGACTTCCTGGCCCGGAGCAGAAGCCCAGTGGTCCCCCACCCCCCTATAGTCCTGACCTGGCTCCTAGTGACTTTCTTGTTTCCCCGTTTGAAGAGACACCTCAAAGGAAAACATTGGGACTCCGTGCAGAACATTGAAGCCCATGTTACAAGGTTTTTAAAAGCCATTCCAGCCGAGGACTTCCAGGCGTGGGAAACACGTCTCCAGAAGTGTATCGATGTAGAAGGAGCGTATTTTGAGGAATTTTAAAGATTTGTAACAACCGGAACAATAAAACAGTTTTTCTAAAGCAATGCTCATTACTTTCATAATGAACTCTGTATATATATATATATATATATATGTTACGCGTGCCCTCAAAAATATGAGATGAGCGCTTCAACCTCCCCCAATTGATAAATCTACAGGAAAAGTAAAGAAAAGATTAATAAAACTGGTTTTGCATTGAGTTTACACACACACACACACACACACAAAAAAAAAAAAAAAAGAACCGTCGTCTTACATGATATAAAAAGAGAAACAGTTAAATATGAAATCCTCACACCGGCCTGCAAGTAACAAAATCAATCTCTTATCTTTTAATAACTGGGACAGGTCTTTACGTGTCGAATCAGCCCAGCAATTGCTATTGGAGTGATTGACGTTTACAATGTTTAGTCAAACCATACTATTCTCTGAGGATCAATATTTACCATTTCCCTTTATTAAAAAAAAAAAAAAAAAAAAAAAAAGTGTAACAACAATATCCTTACTTCTTTTGTTGGTAGTATCTACAAACGTGAGGTCGAACTGCATCCTCCGTGAAGTTATCTAGAGTTTATTTTGGACTTGCTCGTGATTTATTATTATTATGATTATTGCCAGGCGCTGTGACACCTAAAAAGTATCGTTAATGTCTTCGAATTTTCTACAATAACGCAGCTAATAGTTCATTCACTGACTTTTAAAAAAATCGTAGTGCGCTTAAGCATATATTCTGCGGGAGAAAAAAAAGGGTCTTTATTTCCTTTCATGCCTTCGAAATAGCACCGTGCGTTATACTGTAATTTATACTATTTGTCCTTTTTGACAGCTAGCTGTGTGCACGTGGTACTCACTGCTGTGTTGTGAGCTCTTGTGTCGGGTATTGAAACACGAAATTATTCACTGCAAATAATCTCAGTTTCATACAATTAAATCACACAAAAGACAACTAAAAAGCATGCTCACAATAACCAGCAGATCTATTACTCAAAGTGACATTCGACTAAAATGATGTGCATTTGTTTATATTCAAATTGGCAACGTGCGGAAAGGGTGGAATGTTTATCACTGCAGAGCAAGAGATTGAGCCACTATAATTGACTGAACGTGCTGTTGCCATAGAAACAGTTTTTCTTGCCTGGTTGTTATGACTACGTGCAGGAAGGAAAATGAAATGAAATCTTTAAGTTTTACGTCCCACGGTTATGCCGGTTAGGCTAAAGGAGACGGTAATGATGAGAGATGAGTGAAATGGTGGAATGAAGAAAGTGGGAGGAAACGGGAGAACCCCGAGAAAACCTACGAGCACGATGTTTGTCCACCACAAAGTCCATACGGCACGAGCTGGGATCGAACCAGGGACCCAAGCACCGGAGGTGAACGCTCTACTACTGATGCACCGCGTCCCCCACGTGCAGGAAAGAAAAACAGAGGAAAGCAACTGTCAGAAAGGACAAGTTGTATCAAGTTGAGTTGAGCTGATTTTAGTTTAGCGTCCCTTTCAGCAGCGAGGCTATATGAGACGTGGACCTACTGATTAACGTGGAATCCGAACCACATGAGCTCCCGCCGGGAATCGAACCCGGGTCTCCCACGCCAAAGGCGCGTACGCTAACCGCTTAGCCACGAAGGAGCTCTCAAGTTGTATCAAATGGACTGTACAGGTCATTTCCTTGTGACCGACTTCTGTATGTACAACCATTTGTCTTGTTCGGCTTTTGTGTGTGTGTATGTCAACAAAGCGCACACACACTATTCACTTCCAACAAGTATCAATATTTCCGAAAGAACAGTTAAAACAACATAAACAGACAGTACTACGTCATAACAGAAACAACTATTGGCAGAAGATTTAATCGTCAACTACCGGCAACAACGCGGTCAGTGACCCTTATTGCCCAGAAACAGCGTTAACTTTCACTATATTATACCACCACAGTATTAATTTTATAACAAATAGAAGTTACGAATGGCAATCAACATTCTGCATTCGTGTATCCTTGCTCTATGCTTATAATTACATGAATTTAAAATCGACATTTATTTCATTTGTTGTTACAAAAGCTGAGTTCCATTTAAGCTCACGCTTTCAAATCAAAGTACACTTTACGTCCCTTGCACTTTTTTTTTATACACGTACTCTAAACCAAATTTGCAGGTTTATCTATAGATTAACTTTTATCACTTCTATAGGGTTGTTCGAAAAGCGCGCCGGATTTGTTACACCAAATTATGAACTAAAAAAAAAAAAAAAAAAAAAAAAAAAAAAAAAACTAACAAAATTAATAAACATGTTTATTACACATTCCGATTTCAAGATATGGTGAATGATGTCGGACATATGACCTATTCTACTGCGCTGGCATGCAATAACTGTTCGTAAAATTCCCTATGACTGCCTGCCCAACTGCCACACTATCACGAACCATCGCAATGTTATGCTCAGAACAACAACTACAACGACGCCCAGGACTTCTAATATTCACTGTTGAACCCGTTTCAATGCACTCTTTCATAACTCTACGACAGTTGCTGCATATCTTTCTCCGTTCTGATAAAAAGTTTTCACAACTAGCACACGTTGCTCTGTAGTAAACTGCTCCATGGCCAGACACAGGCTGAAGAAATGCGAGAAATTCAGACTAAGGCGACAATCGGAATGCCCGTGCGCAGAGCAATAATACAAAACAATGTTGGCAACCGAGAAGCAAAAATTTGCCAGACGACGCGCTTTTTGAATAACCCTTCATAATCTAAAGCAAAAGTACATTTCCACCTCTCTAACTAAATTAAATTGGTTAATCTGAATACGATTTTTGGTGATACACGAATAATTATTGTTCTATGTCAAGAAAATCATACTAAAATTGGTTAACATATCGAAGTTATTGCTATAAACACACCCTATTGATAGGAATGCATTTCGCTTTCAACTCACAGACCTAATTTTATGTAGTAAAATCTGGTTACTATTCCACAGTAACAGAAGACAATTCCATTCAGAAAACATTACAATATACTCAATGATGCAATTTCTGCACTCTCTTCACATGTTATCCTATCTTTCATTGTGTTCACCAAACAGACAATTTATACGTGAAATACGACGAGAAACATATTTCGTAAAGGAATGAGAGTGTGAATATAAGTAATTACTGCCAGTGCACAGCATATTGAAATGAACTCTGAGTGATAGTGAAAGTATACGTGTAAGTGTGCTCTTCCACTATCCTCGTTTATGCGTATACACCCCATCGCTCCCTACATACGCCTGTTCACTACAGCTCAGGCTCGTGCGCGCTACTGCCCTGACTTGATTAGATAGCAATCATGCTTTTTAGCAGCCACCTAGCACAAGTTGTTTTTTTATACTATACGTTCACCCTTTATTTATACTGAGCCTTCTTAAAGTCAATCAGCAAGTAGTAATGGAGCTCCTCATTTAATGAATGCTCTACTAAAAGAAAAGTAAAGCTCTAACCTAACCTGAAAATGTAAGAAATGTGTCAAAATTTGGTAGAACAGTCCGCTCGAGTAATGCCCTTTCATTTACAAGCACGGTTGAAATGAAACTCAGGCAGATACTTTCAGGTTTATGGCTGTCGAAACTAGAACCCGACTAGAACGAAACTAGTTCGTAGTAGCTGAACATCCTACGCGTGTTTCTCTTGTAGAGTTAAAAAAGCTGGCGTCTTACAGAACATGTGTGTTTGAGGCGCTGTCGCGAAAGGCTCTATAACCATAGACAGCAGCTTTTGCGACGAAATCATGAATCCATAATCGTAATATATAATAGAATGAATTGTTACATGACTTCCGAATAACCAAAATATAATGACATAGTACGGTACTTTGAACATTTACAGAAGATTCAACATTCAACTAGGCTGAACGGTAAAAGCAAGCCAGGGGCGTTGGCTGACTAGAAACAACATAAATGAATGCCTCAGTGCGACTCTTCCCTTCGATTTGTTGACAGAACGTGCAGCTATGTCACGCCAGTATTCCTCAATCGAACAATATACACTATTGTCTGGTATGTACAACATCAGCAATTAGGCTACCTATTCGTAAGGTGAGCAATTACTTCCATTGGATAAAAGTTACGCAATTGGAAGCTGGGGTTCAGTGGCGTATCGTCGGACCAATTTCAGGAAATTTACCTGGTGAATTGAATAATTTATTTTAGTTTTTGATGGAGAATGAGTGAAAGTAAGGTAATACTTGAAATTAAGATATTTGTTGTTGGTTATTTTTTATGTTGTAAGCGGCGCTGCATGTGGAGGCGGAAGGGACTACTTCGCGGAAAGGTACACTTATGATTTAGTGGCGGGAAAGACACTGTGGAAATGGTGCGAGATTGGGACATATCACGTTTGTGTTTTATTTAATTATAACCTAACAAATTTAACTTGCTGATCTGTCACTACGGCGGTGTATTTCTGCACAGTGTACGTAAACTGTATTTTATGTTTACGAGTAGAGTGTCACCTGTATGAAACCATGGCAAGTGCTATTGAAATTCGTATCATTGTCAAAATCAATCTCTTTACACTATCCTAGCCGTCGCTCACGCGCCTGCTCCCTACGGACGCAGTCCCGCGCTGCTTCGCGTGTCCACCAGCTTTGCCTTGTTAGTTATCATTTTTTAGCGCTTTTTAGTGATCACCTAGCACACGTTGGTTCGTGCTTTTGCACTGTGATTTTTATGTCACACATGTGGACACCGTATTTATACGCAAATAACGAATTTCTTTTTCAAATTGTAAAAGTTTACACGCCTCTGTTTTGAAGGTAATTCACTTGTAACCCATTCTAACGTAACGCAGCTTGACGAATTTAATCTAACTGAATGTAGTACATTTTGGCATTTTTTCACTTTTCGCGTGATTTTGCGATAACCACAAATGCCGGGAGCTAGGTAAATAAATTACAAGAAAGCAATCTTTAAAAAAGGTGTGGGGACCACGATGGCTCAGTGGGTAGAGCGTTCACCTGTGGTGCTAGAGGTCCCGGGTGCGATCCCAGCCTTCGCCAAGTGAACTTTGTGGCGGACAAACACCGTGTGCGTGCGATTGCTCGGGGTTCTCCAACCTTCTTAATTCTACCATTTCATTCATTACTCATCATCACCGTCTCCTTTAGCCTAGCCGGCATAATCGTGGGACGTAAAAGTCAATAATTTCATCTCATTTTTGTAAAAAGTCAATAATTTCATCTCATTTTTAAAACAATTGCGCTAAGTTTAACGAGGAGAGAGGGAAGAAGTGCCTGTCTGTAATCGTTGGATGACGAGGAATGCAGAAAATAGAGTGATATGAAGAACTTTTACAGGTACATAAAAAAGCGTGTAGAACTATTCACAGGTACGTGTTTGTTTTGTTTTTTTCCACATATTATCACATAGCCTTGCTCAGTGTGTTATTGTGTATTAGTACAAAATGGAAACAATGCCTGATATAATAGTTGTAAAAAAGGTGTAGCATACAACAGCAGTGCAAAAAGTCATGACAGGGACACTAACTCATTGTGTATACATAGACGGAAATTCGCATATCAGGAATTTTGTGCAAGCGTATATGCTACGAAAGAACTGAAATTTATTGAAGTGCATTAAATTCAACCTAAACTATTCTGCTCCTATCTGCGGCATCTAACCCCTTTCCATACTCTTTCTGTGCTCAATGAACGATCTACAGTGCTAAATTATAGTATGGCCAATTCAACCAAAAGAATAAAGTTCGGGAACCTCTCGCTTACATTAAAGGTAAAGTGAGGTAAATTTACAACTAGTTTTGTTAAATTGAAACAAGGTTGGCAAAGCCACGGTTTTTATTTTTTAAACTTTTTTTTTTTTTTTTGTTTAAACCAGTTTTTTTCTTTATGTATTTACATCACATATGGATAGAAATAAGTTTGTTTCATCTTGTTATTATGCAACAACCGAGTAATGCTTGAAGGGGTCACATAAGCTTAAAGCGGAATTCAAACCGCTTCTCGGCTTACATCCCAGAGAAACTGTCCTCCATTTGAACTCGAAACGGGAACTAATTGGCCACAAATGCGATACGTCTGCCGACTCACTCACGAAGGACTCCTGATAAACATACGTTGTACTGATCTTCACGTACTTGTTAATATAATTGTCAAGAGTCATTTCAGAAGGACAAAAAGATAAATAACTGCACAAGTGAACTAAAAAGAATACGGGTGAACTTTACAAAGCCCGCTCCAGTTACAATACAATGGCGTACGTAGTACCCATGCGCATTGGGACTATAGACTGTGCCATGGTGATCGCAGTTTTATTTTCTAAACATGTCCTAAGAACGTAATTACAAAGCAAAAACAGTGAAGTATTAACTTCTGGATTGCGAACATTAGATCAAAAGGAATACTTGTATATGAAACTATGAAGATTTCCAATGAATGAAACTATGAAAAGATAGGAAAAGCAAGCAATTGGGTAAATAATATGGTAAAATATGACATGCGTTGAAAGTGAAATGTTTCCTTTGATACCGTAGATTTGTATATTTATCTATACATTTGGAGGTTACATTAAGTGTCAAAATACTTAACTTGTTTATTATCGGATATTAAACTTAAATAACTCTGGAAAATCTTTATTTAGTACCACCAATATCACACATTACATTGCATATATGGAGGGCTACAGATTTAGTGTTTAAAACTTAACCGATCAGAAATCGGTCCAGACTAAAAACTCTCAGCACGTATATGGCTACAAGCCTAGTGGCCATTTTTTTTTTTTTTTTTTTTTTTTTTTACGGTGTGTTTCTTTATTTTGTAGCCACTGTAACTATGCACTCATATTTTAAAGTGTGTTAAGAAACCTGAATGCGCCAATGTAATTAACATTATTTTCAAAGTAGACAGTGATTTTTCCTTGTAGACCAACTGTATATTTGTTCTAGTCTCACTGTGCCGACAGCTTGTCAGTCTCTACCTTAGAGATTCTACATTGCGCATAATTGCTAGCGTTCCTTATGCAATTTCTATCTTAACATTTTACATAGAAATGTGGTCCCTATAGAAGATTCCTTAGATGTTACTTCATGAATTACTGAATTTAACTCGTAAATTTTCTAAATAGTGCCCCCATATTCTTATTCTGTACCTTTCTTACTAACTTTACTTTGTCTTCAAAATATTTTAAAATTGTCTAATTAACAGTATGTTATTAACAGCAGACTTAATAGAATTCCTTTCGATTCATGCATTTGTTTAGAAAAAAAAAAAAAAAATGGCAACCACCATGGTAAAGAGGAGGAAATGACATCACTATTTTAGTCTATTTTCGACCAAAGAAACACACCGCCATAATTAAAACAAAAACATGCCCACCAGCACATTAGAATATTTCAGGAAAAAAAGAGATAAAGTTATTATAAAGTTTATCACCCCGCGTTAAAGTTTACTGCTCCAGCTCTAACTCAATGTTATAGATAACATTTTTTCCAATGGGGCGTGTAATATAAAGTTTGTCCCCCGGTGCTAAAATTCACAAAGCACGCTCCAGCTATATCCCAATTAACATATGAAGGGGGCAAGCCCCCCTCCAACAATTTGCGAAAAAAAGCTATCACACATTCACGTAAGGCAGCACCTCCCTTCCTTCAAAATTGTAATACACTAAAGTAAACAAGACTATTTACCAGAATATTAAAATGAAAAATCAAATCGGCAATCAAAAAGTCCAGAGCATGCACCATGCATCAAAATTTGTCAAACAAGAAAAAAATAGGGCTATGTATCAAAGTTCATGTTCAATTAAACTTTAGCGACCTTCCTTAACATAACACCAATGGAAAACAAAACGAACAACCCGCTGCACACACAACTTTCACACTGCAGTCATAATACGAACTTATGAGAACACACGTATTTAACTACCAAAGCAACAGAAGTATCACACAGCGAGCGCATGATACTATACGTGACATACAAGAGCACGTGCTTGTGTTGTACATCATGACAGACTCAGAAGATACTTAACTACGTGAAGCTAAGCTAATAACAACGCCATACGTTAGTGCTAACATTAGAACCAAAAATGAAACAAAATATAAAGAGGAACTATTTTCCAACGCGGAAGATGACACTGGAGCATGTATTCTAAAGTTTACCCAAAAATGCTCTCAATAACCAGCAGTTCCACCACTGAAGTTGACATTCGACTAAAACAATTTGCATTTGTTTATATTCAAGTTAGCAACATGAGGAAAGGGAGGAATGCTTACCATTGCAGAGCGAGAGAAATGAGTCACTATAATTGGCTGAACGTGCCGTTGCCATAGAAACAGTTCTTCTTGCCTGATTGTTGTGAACACGTACACGAAGAAAAAAAAACGAGGAAAGCAAGTGTGAGAAAGGACATGTTGTATCAAATGGACTAGTGTTAAATCGCCGGAGCACACGAAAATGAAAATAGTAATAAAAAAAAAGTACCAAAATGTATATTTGATTAGATTACATTACCTTAGGTCATATTACGTTCAGTTACCTTCAAAACAGGGGCGTGTAAACTGTTACAGTTTGGAGTAGATAATTTCCATATGTATATAAACATGACATCCGGATACGTAACATAAAAACTAGACTACAAAAACAAACCCACCTGTGGTAGCTGGCTACTAAAAGCAGGAATGCTATTTAACCGAGGCAGAGCAGGGCGAAGCTGGTGGGCTACTTGATAGCGCGTCCGAAAGAAGGCGCGACAATAGCGGTGTGTACGTTTTAGCGAGGGTAGTGAAAAATGGTGGGTTTTGGCAACGATACGAGTTTCAATAGCACTTGTCATCGTCTCATACCAGTAATGCTCCACTTGTATTATTCTACAAAACTCAAAACACGCTATGCCACAATCTAGAAAAAATACGCACCATTTACTTATACACTGCCTTTCCCGCCACGGGTTATATTTAGCAGAAGGGGTCCAGAAGCACGTAAAAAATACAAAATTTACAGAAGAACCGGATGATGCAAGTACTGAGACAACATAACATAACCAAATCTAAACTAAACTAACCTAATACTAGTAGAAATAAGCGAAATTCTATCATTTTTTGGAAAACTATGCAGGACCACTAAACTAACCTAATACGAAGAGAAATTACCCAAGTTGTAACGTTTTTTTTAGAAAAGATTGCTGGACCCTTTCTGCTAAACATAGGCACCCGCAAGTAAATCATAAGAAGTGTACTTCTCCGCCAAATAGTCTCTTCCTCCCCCACATACAGTGCCGCTTACATCAAAAACAGCCTGGAAAACCACATTCTTCTACTGTTCCCCTCGCCTGTTACTCCAATTCACCTGGTAAATGTCAAAAAAATTGATCCGGCGATACAGCACTTAACCCGGTACTCGGCAGAGCATTCACTCCAAATTGTTTTGTATATTCGAAGTTGACAGTTTAGCCCGGTTTCACAAAACATGTATATAAAACCTACATTACTATTCTAACTTATAATGGTATACTTTGGTTGTGCGCAGTACAACGTTTTGATTAACTGTTCCGATTCTAAGATTATAAAACGAAGTAGCAAATCACAGTATTACGGTACGCTTTGTAAACGGAAACAGAAAGCCTCAGACTGGGTTAAGTTGCGAAAAGTATGTCCAGAAATATGAAACCTAACCTCCACTAACCTAATGGCTTACCCGCCTAGACATACTCTGCGCACAAGCACCTCCAAGGCCTAAAAAGAATCGATGCAATCAGGTTTACCTAATCTACCCTACATTGTGATCTTTTTTTTTTCTCTTATTGACGTTCTTTACCTATAAACTATTTGACTTGATTAGTCCTCAGCTAATATACTCCCGCTAATTTTAACGGCCTATGTTTAGCAGAAGGGGTCCAGCTCTTTTCTCTAAAAAATGTTACAATTTTGGTAATTTCTGTTCACATTCGGTTAGTTTACGGTAGGGTTGGTTAGTTTAAGTTAGGTTAGGCTAGTTTAGTTACGTTAGGTTAGTTTAGTTTATGTTATATTAGTGTAGGAGTTCCGCATAATTTTCCAAAAAAATGATAGAATTTCGCTTATTTCTACTAATATTACGTTAGTTTAGGTTAGTTCAGGTTAGCTTACGTTAGTTTATGTTAGGCTAGGTTAGATTTGGTTACGTTATATTACGTCTAAATACTTGCATCACTCATTTCTCCTATAAATTTTGTGTTTTTTACGTGCTTCTGGACCCCTTGTACTAAACATACCCCATTTTAACACCTCTAGCTGAAAACAGAGACTAAGTATAATTTTTTTCACTGATCCATGCAATTTATCTTGATTTTTGAAATAGATCCAATTCACAGCGCAATCAAAATAATAATATAAGGACCTTGAATGAATATCGTAATTCTCCTTTTGGTTTTTAATAGCAATGAACGTATTCCTGGGAATGTGTTCAATTTTCATTTATTTAGCATTCTCCTGTCAGAAGAACATATGTACAGCATTCGCTTGATTTGCATCCCGAGAAGCAACACCGGTACTGACGTAACTGTACACACCAGACGCTACCGGGATGCAGTAACCATGTAAGAACAATGTACTACTTCATGTCTCGCTAGCAAACAATGCATTAACAAGTAAGTCATCCGTGACACGCATTCCGGTCGTTCTCCTCGGTTAAGCTCCTTTCATAAACTTATCTAGGGCATTTACCGATATAAGCTGACCCGGTCATGCTTCATGATAGCACGCATTCATCTTGCAAGACCATCTACATAACACAACAATAAAGGAGTCAATACTGCCTCGAGTGTATTTACAAACATAAACATGCCTATGATTCTGTTTGACTGTTATCAGTGAACTTTAAATTAGCAGAAGTAAACAAATCATTTAATACTTAGGAGGAAAAAACGTAGCGCCAAGCTTTCTTTGTTGTGCCACGAGCAGCTTTCCCCCTCCCCCATAAGCAAACATATTACCTATACAGCTAACACATGAAAATATTATATGTATACAACACCAGGAAACGTAAATAAACAAAATTAACTTATAGTAACGTACAAACTTCTTTTTCTCTGTTTGTTCGCTGCCTGAAGCAAGTCCATCGCTTTTATCATTTTCATTGTCTGTCGCGGGAACCGCCGAATCGGCAGATTCTGTTTTCTCATCCGCGTTGTTTTCATTCTGATTTGGTTTTGCTTCGTTTTCATGATTCTCACTCTTGTCTTCCAATTTCTCCTTCTTGTTTGGCTCCTCAGATTCTTCCTCTGCTTTCCGTTTTTCTGGCTCAGACATTTCACTGATAATGGGTACAAAATATTGCTATTTTTCTCTTAATCGATTTAAAACCACTAAACCAAGCCACACGCACTCTCATCAAGCACTGCCGGAAGGTCAAGCGCACCATCAAGTGTCAAATTTATGAACTACAACACAGATGTAGATGTAACATTTTTTTAAAAGCTCCATTTCTTCGCTAATAGATGGCGCAATACGACTGCTACCGCCTTGAACGATGAGACTTTTTCAACTTTCCAGAGAGAGTTCACGCAATGTCGCCATGTTGGAAGCATTAATAGGGTTGAAACGTGAACCAATGAAAATAGTTTCAGGAATCAATCTTAGTTTATTCTCGGATACTGCTGTTACGAAGATTTATCTAACGAATTTTGAAATGTGCTTCAAATCGTTATACATTCATTAAAACAGAAAATGAAATTAGGGATAAGAATTAGCTACCGGTACTTTTGATACTTTTGAATGAAACTTTATTGAATGATTAGTTTTAATTAAAAAGGCATAGTAATTTCAAGATAAACTAATTATGAATTCGGCTCTGATCTGTTCTTTTTGTTCAAAAGGATCTAACTTAAGATATAAATTATGGTCAAATATGGTCTATGTCACGGTCGTCAATCTCACCGGCGACATGTTCCTCCAATATTTGCAATATTGTTTTCGTCCTCCCGCCCCTAATATTTCAAGCATTTTACGTCATCTGATCCTAAACACCCTCAACCATGTAACAGTTTGCTACGTTCACAAAACAATGGTAGACAAAGTGAATATGAAAAAAAGTAGTACATACCAAAGTTTGTTTCCAATCCTGAATAAAGGTGTGAAGTCAGTTTTTGGACCTATGAAGGTCAAGGTGGAGTTAGTTAGTGGTGGGCCGTGCCGTGGAAAATCAGCGCCCCCATACATATATTCCAAGCAGTTTTTCCTATCTTTTTTTCCTTTTTTCTCCTGAATTTTTCGCCCCCTTACTTCGGCGCCCGGGGCCGTCGCCCCGCTCGACCCCCCCCACGGCACGGCCCTGGAGTTAACTGTAAATTTACAAACTGTTTTTGTTTAGATAGCGAACAGCAAAGTGAGTTTAGCTCAAAAGGAACATAATTTTGTACTAATTTTTAAACTATAAAAATAAAACAAAAAAAAAATAGTTTTTCTTTGCTTCTTAAGTCAAAAATGCTTTGAAATGCAATGTACGAAGACTATTTTTTTCATTTTCCGGGGAGAACCCCCACTTTCCTGGGGCTATTTCATACACCCTAGTCCCCAAGGTAGTCTGTCTCCCCAATGTTTATGTGCTGCTGACGCTAATGCTCTATGCAGAAACCATAACAGTACGTCACACGCCCGTAGCCAACCGGATTACTGGGTGGAGAAATTAATACTAAAAAAGAACTGTTGGTGGCCCCGGCCATCCTCTAAACATTGTACCACACCTGATACGATACCTTTGGTAGGCCTACTTATCATGGTGCAGTTATTAAGATATGAGTTGGGATTTTTTGGAATGAAAATTTCAAACTCTTAGAATTCCTAGAAGGGGAAAAGGCTAATGACAGATGTTTTGCATCTAATAAGAAGTATATAATTTTACGCAAAACTGAGGAAAATGCTCTAAATTGAATTTAGCTTAGTTCTTATCTAGATTTGCTTCAGTTAATTAATTCTCTGCAACGTTCTGTTTCAGAGGGGGCCCAAAAATAGGGCGAACACTGCCTGTTCTAGCGCATCCCTTGAACAATTCACCATGTTTCATACAAATCATTCCCAAAAAAGCAATATGTCACTTATGCCGAATTCATATTTTTCATTCTGTGTGTTCCAATAGAAACAAACATACATCCTAGATAAGACATTACTTCTACGATACCTTTCTGAGACAAGACAATGTCAACTCTTCTCTCATAGGCAACTGTAGCTCCAACGAAATGAATTTTCCCGAACACTAACTAACATTTCCCAAAGTTGAGACTTGCTTAAATCATTTTCTGATGGGAAATTAAAAATAAAAAGATCCTTTGACGGGAATTGTTAGAAAAGATTCCTATCCCATAAAAACTGAATTTTCCCTCATATCACAAAATTACTTTTTACTCCATCAAACGGTACTTAAATTGTTTTGGCCTAAGTAAACTCCTACAGTAGTTAAACCGCTTTCTCGCACTTTACAAACTGTAGACGTAACATATGTAATGAGTGTGGTTTTGCGAAATATTTAATGTACAGTAGAACCCCTCTCATCTGCCCTCGGCTTGTCCACCACTCCGATTGATCCGACCATGCTCGAACCGAACTTGTCTCGACCTGTCAGTGACCCATGAGGCCCATTGTCGTTTCCTGGCATCGCGGCATTGTTGTTTACTTGCTGTTACCGCTATCAGCTTTAGTGCTCTGTCATCTCTTATATCGTTCCTTTAGTTGTGCATGTTTTCTGTACTGTAATGTGCAGTTTTTAGTGTTTACTGTAGAAAAACAATACAGTCATTTTTGAGTTCAGAGATTGTTTATTTTACTGTAAATCCCTATTTTTCGGTATTTTCTGAATCCAACCTTTTTCCGACCATACTCCCAGTCTCAAAAGTGACGGATTTGAGGGGTTCTACTGTACTTGTAAACATATTGAGTAAAAGTGGAAAGATGTTAGAACAATATAGTGATATCCATAATGATTTTTAAAGTTTATAAAAACTTCTATATTAAAAATAGAAAGTTCCAGTACAATAGATCGTTAATCTCTCACGCTAGAGTTCACAGAGAGCCTGGAATATAAAATCATAATTTTGAGAATGGAAGATCCATAGTCTAGTAAGGGCATTGGACTCACGTCCGCATCGTCCAAGGCTCAATTCCCAGTTGGTGCATCCAGCTAACGTCCTGAGGCAAACTACAGTCACGTGAATAAAAAACGTGACGACCACTAGCAGGTTCAGCTAACGTCCTGAGGCAAACTACAGAGTCACGTGAATAAAAAACGTGACAACCACTAGCAGGTCCAGCTAACGTCCTGAGGCAAACAACAGTCACGTGAATAAAAAACGTGACGACCACTAGCAGGTTCAGCTAACGTCCTGAGGCAAACTACAGAGTCACGTGAATAAAAAACGTGACGAGCACTAGCAGGTTCAGCTAACGTCCTGAGGCAAACTACAGAGTCACGTGAATAAAAAACGTGACGACCACTAGCAGGTTCAGAAACCTTCTGATACGTTTGTTAGAGACAGGGCAGCGCAAAGCGCTGAGCACGCATTTGTTGCTAGCCTGGACATAGTTTTGCCGGTCGCTAACAAGTGAGCTTCTAGTGGACAACATCATGTACTTGGATTTTTGAGGGGGTACTCCCGTTTCCTCCCACTTTCTCATTCCACCAATTCTTCCATCATCATTCACTTGTTTAATCATCACCTCCCTTCGCCTAAAAGGCATAATCGCGGGACGTAAAACTGAAAGGTTTCAATGTGTGTTTCGAGAGACGACACTTAATTTATGATCGAGTTCTTCATATTAATCATCGCTTTCTGTTCTCCTTTTCAAAGTATCTACTTTCTCTTTTGGCGCTTTACCGGAAGGGTTATTTAATTTTCCTCTATCTATCTATATTAAAAAGTTTGTGCATGTTAATATGCCAAGGTTAAGTTTACGAAAGAAACCCATGAGAGCCGTACAATTTGGAACTATCAATACTATCCAAAATAATAAAGTTTGCGTAAGTTTCTGGCAACACACATTACATTAGCGCTTACGTTCTGCCTTAATGTCGTCTCGGTGATCGTGAAACAATAGAGTACAGATCAGAAATGAAATTTTAATACATTAGAAACTATGTGCTTTTAAAACATTCGAAATGAGCGACAGCATTAATTTCCAGCAATAGTTGTAAACTTTTGTAACTCTGTTCTGTGCCCGACCACACAAATAGCCTTTTAATTTCCATTCTTTTAATATCAGCAAATAAACGAGTTGAATTTGTTAATGATAGACTTTATTTTATTACTCTTAAAGGTCGGTAGTGTGATATTATTAATGTCCAAAATGATTGTCGCATATCTATAACTGTCTTCTTGTAAGAATGTAATTTGATAATGATTTTGCAGGGCACTTTTAATATTGATACTATGTATATAGTCGGGAAGTGTAAATTTGTGGAAAATTTCATAGGAAAAGAATTATAGGTATAAATATGAAAAATAGAATGAGTAAAACAAAATGTTACTAAATGCACAAGAAAGTTTTATTTTCGTTTTATTGTTTTTATTTACTGCTCTTTTGACATGAAATTTGCTACATACATGTCTTTGCCGATTATACACATACCAACATTATAAGAAATACCGGAAGAATTCGTTATCAAATTATATTCCTGCAACAACATATTTATAGACATGTGACAATAATTTTGAACATGAGTGTACATGCCCAAACACAAGATAAGGATGATGATGTAAAAGACAGTTTTTACGAAGAAGTAGTAGAACGAATATTTGACCAACTTCCGCGATACCATATAAAAATTCTATTGGGGGATTTCAATGCGAAGGTAGGACGAGAGCATATTTTCAAATCGATTATGGGAACTGAAAATATGCATAACGAAAGTAATGACAACGGCTTTAGAGTTATGAACTTCGCAAGATCCAGAAACCTTATCGTGAATAGTAGAAAATTCCTACATCGCGACGTTCATAGATACTCATGGACCTCACCAGAAGGAAGAACACACTATTAAATTGATCACGTTTTAGCAGATAGAAAAATTAAATGAAATCTTTGAGTTTTACGTCCCACTGTTATGCCGGTTAGGCTAAAGGAGACGGTGAGGATGAGTGAAATGAAGAAAGTGGGAGGAAACGGGAGATCCCCGAGAAAACCCACGAGCACGGTGTTTGTCCACCACAAAGTTCACTTGGCAGGGGCTGGGATCGAACCCGAGACCCCAAGCACCAGAGGTGAACGCTCTACCACTGAGCCACCGTTCCCCCCTTTTTAACAGATAGAAGAAGGCAGTCTAACATAGTTGATGTCTGGTCTTCAGAAAACCTGACTGTGACACTGATCATTATATGGTAGCAGCAATAATACGAAAGATATTATCGTTGAATAAAGGGAATATTTAACATTTGAAAGAGCAGGATTAGTTTAAATAAATTAGAAAACCAGGCGAGAGGGGAATACCAGATTGAGATGTCGAATAGATTCTCGGATTTAGAAGGTTTTGAGAGCACTAGTGTTGAGGATACTTGGGTACAAGTTAGGGATGGCATTAAAATTTCAACAAGAGAAAAATTTGGACACGCGGAAATACGTAGGAACAACCATGATTCGACTCGGAATGCACCAAACTATAAGATAAAATAGGAGAAACTGCGTTAGCTACAAAATCCGAACGATATAACTACACAAAATTTAGATAATAGATGATAATTATTGAAGATTAGGAGTGTGGATTTGCACGAAATCAATCTAATATCGACCAGATATTTACCATTCGAGAAATTCTCGAAAATAAACGGGAATACAATACCCCGGTACATCAATTAATTATTGGTTTTAGAAAGGCTTACCATTCTATTAGGAGAGAAACATTGTACAACATTCTTACAGAATTTGTACGAATTAAATGTGATTATTCAGTTCAAAATCTTTTGTCACCGCGAATTCTGTCGAGGAATTTACAACTCAAAATAAAAAATAAAATAAAATAAAAAAATGATAATCATGACTGTTGTTCTGTATGGTTGCGAAACATGGTCGCTCACTTTAAGGGATGAACACAGACTGAAGGTATTTGAGAATAAAATTCTGAGACGAATATTCGGACTTATAAGAAACAAGAATGGGAAGTGACGGAAAATTCATAACGAGGAACTGCATAATATGTACCGTTTACCAAACATTGTTAGGGTCATCAAGTCTAGAAAGCTCAGGTTGGCAGGTCATGTAGCCAGAATGGATGAAAATAGAAACGCTTTCGAAGTCTTAACTGGAAGTTCAATCGGAAAACGACCATTAGGAAGACCTAGGTGTAGATGGGAGGACAATATTAAGATGGATCTCGCAGAAAAAAGAGTACAAAGTAGAAACTGGATCTGGTTGGCTAAGTATAGAAGTCAATGGAGAGGTTTCATGAACACGGCATTGAACCTTCGGGTCCCATAGGCCATAGAGTTAGTTAGTTCTTTTACCCTATATATATATATAGTGAAATGTAACGGAAATTCAGAAGGAATCTTCTTTGCGAATTACTCAATATTTCTCAATAGAGATAGAATATGTTTAATGCTTCTATTTAAAATCCAAAACATAGTTTGGCTACTACATATGTTTGAAATTAGGCTATAGCAATTACTTAATTTATTAATGAATAAAAATTCTGAATTTAAGGTTACTTATTATTAATTAACGTATTAAAAATACACTAACGCACATTTACAGACAAAACATAAACATTATATATATATATATATATATATATATATATATATATATATATATATATATATATATATATATATTATTATTATTATTATTATTATATACACCTCTTAAAATTGATTTTTTGATTCGAATTTTACAATACTTAAAAAACAATATTTGGAAAGTCTTATTTAATAAATATACAAAATTCATTATGGTTTGGTATATTGTCTATTGAATTTTTGTCTTTGCTTTACTTACACTGTTTATATCTGTTTATGTGTATTATTTTCTAATCTCTTTGTAATTTATTTTTTATTATGTTCAATATATTTAATTTCTTAATAATATGTTTTGCTTGATTTAATAGTTATTGAATCGTGGTTATGTTGTAACTTTATTTTATAATTTAGTCCGTATTAAACTTATGTGTAAATTTTTTTATTTACTTTCTTTTTTTATTTTGTCGAGATGTTTTGATGTATTTTTAATTTTTGTTTGGTTTTGTTTGTATTTCTCTCGTAATCTTTTATTGTATATTATTGTACATATGACCATTTTGGCCTCGGCTGTGGTCTTTATCATCATCATCAATAAATAAATAAATAAATAATAATAATAATAATTATTATTATTATCAACAATAATAATAACAATGTCTAGTAGTATATTACTGTGGTCTTGTAACTAAAAACTCTTACGTACATATATATAAAGACGTTTTTAACATGTCTGATTCTTACATCTTTCATAATGCAACAAACGTAATGATAATTAATATTTCTTAGTGATTTATTTCTTGCTTTTTTCTCTGTTTGTAAACAACCAAAAGTAGGCTCCTGTTGTTTGTTTTCAAAAAGCATCAAGAGTTCCACAAGGAGATGTTTTCACTTAATTCTCTTCCTAAGAATGAATAAAAACAATGAATGGATTACATTAAAACAGAAACTGAGCAAAGGTTCCTCTGCAGAGAAAGTACTGGCTTTCAGTTTAGTCAAACTTCAGCGACAGACAAATTTGCTGAGATTATTTCGTTGTGGAAGGTCAGTCATTTTAGAAAAAAAAAAAGTCTAGTTGGTTCAGAGCCTTTATTGTTTATATTACCATGCGAAAAATGAGTGAAGAAAGGGACGCACGAGGATGTGCCAGCGAGAGAAGGACAGAAGGCCTCAAATATTTCTAATTCCTGAATACAATTAACTGACTTCAAGAAGGAACAAAAATTCGCAACTCTTTCTCTAGAGAGAAGAAAAGGAAAACAATAAAAACTTTATTTTCAATAAAACTATGTATTTACTATTTGGTATTTATATTTTCGAAGTTCCTCGTCAACCCCCCCTTTTTTTTTAGATAGAAGAGAAAATATTTCCGTCTTATTAAAAAGGTGCCAGTACACCGTACCGTCACGTACCGCCAGAAATAAAACAATTCTTTCTTTCTCTCTCTCTCTCTCTCTCTCTCTATATATATATATATATATATATATATATATATATATATATATATATATATATATATATTGGCGAGTAGTTGATGGAGAAGTGATCCCTATAAATTCCTTTAAATTGGAAGCATTTCATATGTCAATGGAATAAAAAAAAATCACTGGAAGTGATCAGTAATCAGTAGAAAAGCGTGATTAACTAAGCAAACTCTTCACCATCAAAATGCTGAGTAAATACGTATTTCAGACTGATCGTTTTCGATTTTGAAAACATTCTTGCGTACACTATGAGTCATTACTCGGCATCTTGTATATCACGTCATCATTAACATATCATATATAATATTATTTTTTTTAAGTAATAAGTAAAAACCTTATTTAAAAGTTTGAATTGCGAGTGGAGCGAGCAAGAACAATTTTAACATTTTTTTTTTTTCAAACTGACAACAATATTCATTTAATAGCCCCCTCAATACTTTTACGGGGCGCCGCGACATTTACGTTGTTCAGTTGTGAGTCAATTGTGGTCTTTGTGAGACGCATTATACCAAGTGAGTGTTAATGTGTGGGGTTCCAAATTGATAACAGTTAAATGAACGAACAAAGGATCAATTTCAAGTTTTTTTTTTTTTTTTTTTTTAGCTTGGCAAGACACCAAAAGAAAGCCATGATATGCTGGTACAGGTTTATGAAGATCAAGCAGTGTCCTTGAAGTGTGTTTACGAGTGGTTGGGCCATTTTCGAGAAGGGTGTGATAGTGTTTCTGATAACTCCCATAGTGGAAGGCCGTCAAGCTATCGCATCACGACAATGCTCGCCCTCACACAGCCAATATCGTCAGACAATTCCTGGCCCAAAACGGGGTGATGCAAATTGGCCATCCACCATACTCGCCAGATCTGAATCCTCCCGGCTTCTTCTTGTTCCCATGCCTCAAACTTGCGTTGAAGGATATTTGACGATATTCCAGACATTCAACGAAACGTGACGAGGCTTCTGAGCACCATCCCGAATCCCCCCCCCCTGAAATAAATTTGTTAGTTTTTCGCATTTCACGTACCACAATAATTCTTCTTACTATTTCTAAGAATTTCATTGACTTTCCATTTTCTCATGCTCTTTGTTCAGAAATAATACTATATTTGTCAAATTTCATTCCATGTAAGAACTGCGTTCTTTTTTCTTTCTTTCGTCCATTTTACTTCTCTGTTTCTTTTTCTTAGTTGTTACTTTCTTTCGTTTCTCGTATCATACTTTCGACCGTTGTTAGTTGTGATTCAAGTCGGCCGTCGTCAGTAACACGAAAACTAAGAGGAGCTGATAAGCGAAACTGGTGTTCCACACCAACTTGCTCGGATATCAACATAACGGCACTTTAGTTAATATTAGAAAGGAATACTTACATCGTTTAGTTATACAGAAAGGTAAATGTTTGAATTAAAGAAAATCAAGATGGGGGGGAGGGAGAGTAGGCCGGGAAATTAGGTAGGCCAAGAGGATATTTCCTTTTTCTTCTATGAATAGAATAAAAGGTTAGATTCACTACTAAATTTTTGTGTGTATCATATCACATAAGTTTACCAGTCTGCAATTCATGTCATTAAAAATTCCTTAACAATCCAAACAAATAGCAAGATAACTTTAGATTGATTGTTTGTGATAAATAATGATGTAAATACTCCAGTGCTTTATCAATAATGAACAATCCAATTGAAAACTTCGGTTAATATATTTTAGATTCAACTTATCTCAACATTTTCTTTCAGATAAAAACGTACACAAATGAAACTGATTATTTCCATTTGAAGGGTAAAAGGAAAAAACAAGGAATGTCCGTGTGCGTGCTTTTTCAGGTGTTTTGTCCTATCTGTTGGTGACTCTTGGTACTATTTGACTGTATATGCCATGCATGAGTAGATGTAGAAATATCCATGTAAAAAGGGGCAAAAAAATTGACTAACGCTATTCTTTTTACGCTGTTTTCAATATTAAAACGCCGTTTTCTCGAAAATACAATTTTCTGACATTCCTTCTTTTTTTTTTCCTTACCCTTCATTTTTTCTAAAATGAAATGACTTAAGTTGAAATTAGATTACAAATATTCAACATGTGTTTGCAGGCATGTCATTTCAGATTTGCCTGGGGAGAGTGGTTAAGATCCTCCACCGACATACGAGTTTCATGTTTTTTGGAAAGCGTACAGAATCTTGAAAGCGTATAGGCCTATCAATTACTTTTTTTTTTTTTTATCAACTATCATTTCCACTTTGTTTTTGAACATTCTCACGGGAAATTATTATTATTAACACGTTCTTCTCATTTTCGAAAAATTACTCAAGCTTGTAAATTTATTCACATCTAAAACGAACGCCAAAACGGAACTTCAGTTTTTTTTAAAAATCCTTTTCTTATTATTCTATGTATTTTACTCGTTAACACATGTTTTTTCTTGTACTTCCCTTTAAATGATTGTTTATTCATGAGGGGTGCTGGAGCTTACTTCCTTTGCCCCTAAAAGTGGTGGCGAGGACCGAATGAAGAATCGCTTTGCTTTTAACAACGCGACTTTGCTTTGGTTTGCACTTCAAGAAAGAAGGGAAACTGCGCGGACTATCCAACCAGTGTTGGCAACTCCAGTAGGTGAGGAGTCTGCAAAACAACTTACCAGGCAAAGAATGTCATAATTTAGATACAGACCCTCAGCCAAACAGAGACCAAGGAAACTCAGAACCCCTTTGAAGTATGTCTATGCATCCGCACTGAAATTATAAATAGGAATGTATTTGCTGTATTTCGGAATATAACTTGGAAAAGGGTTTCGGAAGTTGAACTAATTTCGTTAGCATTATGATTATTATTATTAGTTATTCTCCCACGTCTTCAGGTCATCTGTAAATCACATACACACTAGCGACATCTATTGGTGTCATGTAGAAGCCAGCGCAGATAGTGACACTACTATTCTGACTCGGAATTATTAGGAACTAGCAGAATACTCGTTCTTCGCACGGGAAAATAGGTTTATTTTGTACATAAATGGTTGAATTTAGATTTAAACGGCATCGGAAGTGTCACTGTTCATCTCAGCGACCCAGAAAACTATGGGATATCGACACTAATATAGGTCATTTTTGATTATTTTTAAATATATCCCTCTCTCCCTTCTCCAAGTTGCACCGCCAAAGATAATATAAAGACTATGGCTATAATAGGCTCGAACCTCATCTAATGTGGCAAATTTGATCGAGATCGGTTGGGTGATTCAAGAGTCATGAAATCACAAACATAATCAGTCTCATTTCTATTTTCGTATGTAGGTTAGTGTGAGTGGCAGACAAGAAGAGTCTTGCGTTTGTAATAAGCATTTTCGCCTAGGTGTTTATGCAACCCGTAACTACTAAATATTTTGAAGTTACAAAGATGTTTTGTATTATTATTATTATTATTATTATTATTATTATTATTATTATTATTATTATATCAAGGGATTAAGGCAGAAGTGGCACGGTGATAGCACACTTGCGTGACTCGCCTCTAGTGCTAGGGATTCCTTGTTCGCTCCCAAACTAAAAGAATGTGTGCTGAACAATATGGTGTCTGTGGTTTTCTCAAAGGCCTCTCGTTCCCTCCCACATTGTCATTCTACAAATTCGTTCAATTCAATTTCATTAAAGATTTTAAAGAGCAAAAATGTGAGTCGCGAAACTAGACATTTCCTTTCATTTCAATAAGACAGAAATTTATTTTTATAGGTCAACCACGATGACTTGCGCACTGGCAGAACCGGAAACTTAAGTTAAAATAGTAACAGTCAAATGCAGAATATATTAGGTGGAGGTCTTCCTTTTTTCAGATTAACGTCCCACGGTTATGCCCTTTAGGCCAAGGGAGATGGGTGATTTAGGCAAGTGAGTGATGATGGAAGAATTGGTGGAATGAGAAAGTGGGAGAAAATTAGAGTACCCGAGAAAATCCACGGATACGATGTTGTGCACCACAAGCTTACTTGGCCAGGGATCAAACCAGTGGGCCTACATGAGATTTGGGGGCCTACGTGAGATTTGCGGGGGCCCACATGAGATTTGGGAAGCTCGGGTCCCCTCGGCCCCCCAGGATCGGCGCCCTTACCAGGGACCCCACGAACCAGAGGTTAGCGCTGTGCCAATGAACCACCGTGTCCTTCCCCCCCTTAGATAGAGATAATCCGTTGTAAATTATCTATTATTGTAAACAAGTATTATTAATGCAATGTTGCTTTAGTTTATAAATTTTGGCTATTTCAGTACCAAAGTCATGACGCCTCGTGTGTTTCAGTTTTCCTTTCGAAATTAGTGGCAGTGATGCCACTTTCGTCTCGGATAGGCTAGCTATTCGGTTCATTTCGTTCTTCTTCATTTCGAAAGTAAGAGAGAGAGAAAGGAAAAGTACTCCTTAATCATAAAGGTAGCCAAGAAAGTTCTGTCGCTTTTTCACCCACTACCTTCAAACATCGATATGTCATCTAAGACGTATCTGGAAGATCAAAAATAATCTCCATCAGCATCGACAACTTTGTGCCAACGTTCTGGAAGGCTATGGATTCTATCGCGGCAGAACTTGGTGGACTATGAAGCGAGGAAGATATCAAATGTATTTTGCACCTCTACTAGGGATTTGTACTGGCGTTTTCTAAGTTGATTGTCCAAGAAATGGAACAGGTGATAATCGGACGGTGCAATGTCCGGGGAGAGTGGCGGATCCAATAGTGTTTCCCACTCAAGGCGTAGAATGGTGTAACGGGTCATCCTAGTCACGTGGTGCTTAGCGTTGTCCGTTAACAAGAGGACCCCTTTGAGATTCAGAACTGCTGGCTCAACTGCTGACAGTACACAGTTGAATTGATGATTTGACCAGCTGGTAGCAGTTTCCGATGCACGATACCGCGAGCATTCCACCAAACACACAGGAAGACCTTCTTCTGGTGCAGTGCTGCTTCCAATTTAAGGTAGAATCCGAAAAACTTTAATAGTTCAATGCTCGCTAACCAAAATCAAATCCAGAACCATGTGCAGATAAAACGCATTTACTAGATCAGCGCTTTTCAACATTTTTTTCGATTGGGTCATACCAAAGTACTTTTCAAACTTTTCCGACACCCTGCATGTGATTTTTTTCCCTAGATGCAAAAAAGCAAACACATAAAAATACATACAATACATATTTTTAAAATTATGGAACGACTATGAGTTACAAATGAACAGTGTTAAAAGCAAACTTTCCAGCTTTAAACTTGGAAGACAAGTGTGAAATTAAGGTTGGTGTAAAGGGACAAATTTTGCCGATAGGTGTGACTGCGGTCTTCGTATCTCTCTCATGTATTTTTTACCTTTTACGAAAATTTACAATTTCTCTCACAAATTTCAACCTGGAGACTTCAAATTTTTAAAGAAGGCACTTCATAACCTATAGAAGGCAACAATTCGTGCCGATTTTTTTTTATTTAAAATTTTTCTAATTGTTAAGACAGTTCCATTGTTAAAGATTTGGATATCCATCTTAATAATGAAGACATTTCAACAATGAAGAAAATTCTAAATAAAAAATCGGCACGGATTGTTGCCTTCAATAACTTATGAAGTTCCTTATCTAAAAATTTGAAGTCTGTAGGTTGAAATTTGTAAGAGATATCGTGAAGTTTCGTAAAGGTAAAAAATACATTAGAAAGATACGAAGACTGTAATGACATCTATCGGCAAAGTTTGTCCCTTTAAACCAACCTTAGGTCGATTGGCGATAAATTTTTATTTTCTTCCAAAGATTATTTCTTTGCGGAAAATTTTAGAATATATTAGAAATTACGAGACACACCTGACATATATTTGCGACATACCAATGTGTCGTGATACATCGATTAAGAAACACTGTGTCAGACAATAGACTAGTGTGGCAAACAATGTTATGCATATGAAAAAGGAAAAGTAACAGACATTTACAAGATAGACAAATGAAAGCGAATACATTTTAACCATGGAAGGAAAGAAAAAGAAATAGCATTATGTAGAGTGGAGTAGCAAAATGCTGGAAGGAGAAATTTAAGTTAAACCCGGAAGTGGAAGACCAAAAATGGTATATCAAGGAACTGCGATCGTTTCAACTACGCCTTCCATATTCCTACAAACGTCTGTTTAAAAAAAAATGGTAAATTGTGGTTAAAAGTAGAAACTTAAAACAACTTACAAGTATTCCTCACACATATGTAAAATATAGAAACATGAAGAAAAATACTTTAAAATAGTGTCAAAATAATGAGGAAAACGTTTTAAAATATGGAACACGTCAAAATATAAAGAAAAAATTGCCTTAAAATATGTAGTAAAATTAGTCAAAACAAAACGAGAAAAATGTTTCTAAAAAAGGTGTCAAAATAATGAGGAGAACGTTTTAAAATATGGAACACATCAAAATATAAAGAAAAAATTGCCTTAAAATATGTAGTTAAATTAGTCAAAACATAAACGAGAAAAATGTTTCTAAAATATTATACAGAAGAGTCAAAATATTATATGTACAAAGAAAAGTTTTTATTGATTTGAAGATGTATCAATAGCTAATCGTATACTAGCTTTGTCTACGTTAGAAAATCCTTAATTGTTTTATGGAGAGCATGCGAATTACGGACAGAGATCAAACTTACGTATCCATAAATTCACGGTCTATTGTTTTTATGATTTATTTATTTATTTTTTACTAAAGGACTCCATTAAGACAAAGAAATAGAAGTATTTTGGTTACATTATTTTATCAAAGAGTCACACACTTGGCAACACTGCTGTCTAATGCGCAGTGATGAAACCAAGACTTCCAATCATGGTGAATTTTGTCCGAAATCTGAGAGTTCATTTGTTCTTCATTCCTTGTCCGTAGCAATAGGATTCATTTCATCAATCTTCTGTCTTTTTGAACGACATATATCGTGATAAAAAAAAATTCTTTCAACCTGCAGAAAAGAAGTACAATTTTGTGTGCGAAAATAACAAAGCAGAATGAATCTCTTGAATTTTAATTATTCTCTCGTTTGGCTATGACGAAAAACACATTGTGAATGTCATCTATATATATATATTTTCTCCTATTGTAAACTAAAAGCAAAAGTTGTGCAAAAGTTAGAATTACTTAGAAACGATCTGAATCAATTTTAATTGTGGTTCATTTTGCTTGTTGATCTATAAATATATATATTTTTTTAAAAAAATAAAGTTGAGTGTTTCGTAAGGGAAAATGGCTAAGCTAATAGCAACTATAAAAGCTGTAATAACTAGACTTATATTCGCTGCTCATAGCTTCATGGCAATTCTCTATGTGACGTGGAAGAAGGGAAACCCTTTTTATTTGTACTTATCGTCTTCAATTCTTGCCTTGTTCTTCGAAGGAATTTTTACTCTTACCATCAAGACTAATATGGAATGGAAATGGTAAGTACCATATACATTTCTTTTTTTTTTTTAGCATTGTTGCGCAGTGTATTACTTAAGGTAATTGAGTCATCTGGTTTCAAAATGGCTCTTGTCCAATTACAGAAAACTGTAAGATCGATGCGTTTTGTAGAAATGGGAATATTTTAGGATGTTAAAATTTTTCACATGAATACACTGAAGTATTCCCAGTTCTACAAAACATGCAGATCCTACATTATTTCTAAGTTTTCTTGGATTTGCAGTAAATGGACAAAAACTGTTTCGAAACTGGACGACTCAATTGATAAAGTGGAATAATATAAATGAAGACAATTTTATGAGTTTTGATTTTTTTTTTAAATTAAGAAACAAGAATATATCAAACTTTTTGTGTGTGGAATGTTGATTGATTCATTAGCAACAACATTCTTCGAAAAATTTTGAAAATTAATTAGAGAAAATACGGCCTCTTAATAACAAATTTCGCTCTGGCGAAATGAGAACTAACTTGCCTACCTATACGCTCCTTCTATCATGCACGCAATTAGCTGTCGATATGTTATGTCCACGTGCCGATTTCTGTCTGGAAACATTTCACTTTCGATATGACTGTAAAGGGAACGCAAGAAGAGCAAACAATAACTTACTCTTTTCAGTTTAAAATTATTCATAAAATTTAAATAGAATTTTTTTATTAAGCGCCTAATATTTATGCAACTCAAACTCACATGGAAGTGTGGGTAATTGAAAACGACTAGATGTTCTGTTTACTTGATATTAACAAGTTTGAACATGTTTCTTTTCGTAGTAAGAGGGTAAAGAATATTATTTGCTACAATGCAATAAAAAAAACAATTACCGAAAAGAGAACTTTTTAAAATCAGTGTCTTTATTTACAAAATACACTAAATACAAGAGATTTTTGATGGGTTAAAATGTAAAAAATATGAGTTAGGTATTCTAAAAGCATTGGTTTGAGTTCTCCTAAGTTTGAGAAGTATTTTTATTGATATTAGGGAAATGGTTCGCTCACGCCCAATATTTTTAGTCTTAATCCCCTTTCTTCGTTTCACTCCAGCGAAGAAAAGTAATTTTTACTGTATTTAAAACAAAAGAAACTTTTGTTCATAAGCCAATAATATGCAATTACTCCACGAAAAATTCTACTTCTCAGTGCATTTTATAAATAAAAGCGTTTGCTTTTAAAAGAGCTTTTATGGTTATTGTTTTTTTTTCATTGTGAATGGTAAAATTTTTTTACTCTTATAAGGGAAAAAACATGCTCAAACTTGTTTATATCAAGAAAACAGAACGCCTAGTTGTTTGCAACCACCAATACTTAAGTGTGTGTGTGCTTGGGTTGTATAAGCAGCAGGCGCTTGATAATTTCTATTTAAATTTTATCAATAATTTTATACTAAAATGAGTAAGTTATAGCGAAATTTATGTGAAAAAAAATATTGCATTGACATTGAGTTTACGTATCTGTACAAAATTTCAGAGCTGTCCTTAGTATAGAAGTACGTAAGAGAACACCGTACATAAAGCATTGCATTTCCTCGTCTATCCGATTTGGGTGATTTTTGGATATGTTGTAGCTGAGGACCCTCAGGTCAATTCAGGCCGGTAGCCAACCCAAAAATGTAGGGGGCTCTTGCTGAAGTTAGGGAGGGCGATCCAAGCCATATTATAGTTCATCACCATCCTTTGCAAGCTTACCGTGAAAATTTTAGGGGGCAGCAAAAATTTAGGGGGGCCCGGCCCCCTAGACCCCCTGGATACGGGCCTGAGTCAATTGTTTATATGGGGCTAATTCCCTATGACCGACCCCATAACCTCCAGAGGTCACCAAAATTCACACCGTTACGTGAACTATCCTCATTTGCCACACACAACTATTTTTTGTATGCCAAGTTTGAACCAGTGTAACCTTTGGCGACCTCTCGAGGGCACAGGGTTGGTCATTGGGAGTTGACCCCTATAAACAATTTCTCGGGAGATCCTCAGCTACAACACATCCAAAAAATCTCCCAAATCAGACAGACGAGGAAATGCAATGTTGGTTATAAGGTGTGACCTTTGTTGTCCTCTTGAGGTCACAGGGTTGATCATGGGGAGTTAACCCCATATAAACAACTGACCAAAGGATCCTCAGTTACAACATATCCAAAAAATAATCCAAATCGGACAGACGAGGAAATGCAATGCTTTTGTACGGTGTTCTTTAAATTCCAAGAGTTAGATCTAATAATCAAACAAACAGAAAAGTAATGTAATAAATGTATTTTAATGAAAGGAAAAGAACACTATAGAACAAAGAAGTTTTCACATTCTTCAGCAGCAGCGAGGCTATGTACGTCGGGCTCACTGTTTGAGGTGAGATCTGAATTACTGTGGAGGGAGGGCACGGTGGCCCACTGGTAGAATACTTACCTTTGGTGGATGGGGTAACTGATTCAATCCCCGGACAAGTAAGTTTGTGGTGGATAACATTGTGTCTGTGGGTTTTCTAGGGGGTACTCCCGGGTATCAGCTGAACAATCAGGATGAGTGAGTGTGTAGCCCTTCTGTTTCGCAGCTGAAAGATGTCATGTTGGATTCCCAAGGCTGGAATCCCGGAACTAAATATTTCCAGAAGTTTTCCTCAATCTTACCAATAAAATGCTGCAGCGTCCTTTCAGTATATAAGCCCTGGCCGACTTAATAATAATAATAATAATAATAATAATAATAATAATAATAATAATAATAAAACTTTCTAATCTTCTTAATGTTTTAAAGTTATATATCACATCTACTGTATCTAAAACAAGTTAATAAATGGAATAACTTCACACAGAAGCCCAAAGCAAAACGAAAACCTATTTGTAGTGCGAGGGTAGCTGGTACCACCCCAAGCCGTGTGAATTTATGGTGGACAACACCATGACCGTGGGTTCTTCCGTTTCCTCCTACAGTCTCAACCACCAATTCTTTCATAAATAATCCAGGGTAATTAATCTGTCTTCCTTAACCTAATAGGCGTAAAAGAGGAAGTAACACAAAATATTTCATTTCAAAACAAAACCGTATCCCATGTCAGAGAGCACACTGAGCGTAATGACGTATATTCGTGTTTTCAACTCTTCATATGATATATTTTTGTAGCTCCTCAGCAAGTAACATACGTTTTGAAATTTAAAAAAAAAAAAAGCAACAGAATGAATGAACCAAATTGTATTATATACATTTGAAAGGTACACTCTTAAACTATTTTTCCATATAATCACCATGCAAATTAAGGCACTTATCATATACTGTGGCACAAGTTTTTCAATACCGTCGCAATAGAAATCTACCGCCTGCGTTTTCAACCTGGCTTACACCGGCATGCAGTTTGGCACCAGTATCAAAGCGTTGCGTAGCGAATCATGTGTTCATCGCTGGGAAGTGGTGGTAGTTGCTCGGCGCCAAATCCAGGCTGTATAGTGGGTGATCGAACATGGAACGGCTAGTTTTAAAATCAGTACATCATTGCCTCACTCATTATTCCAT